>NC_072895.1:86666666-86969696 GCF_027943255.1 Anastrepha obliqua | reverse complement strand
AGAACTACGCGGTCGAGAAACATTTTGTTGGTAATCATAAGAGGAATCATAATTCTCTAATTGAGAAATTGATTTTGCTAAATCGCCTAGGCATATGATCACAATAGTATCACAATGGATCAATTTCATTTCTATGTCCAAGAGAGCCCACTCTTTGGGCAACCATTTTAACTTAACCTAACCTAACCGGTCACCGTAGCCGAGTGGGTTGCTGCGTGAGTACCATTTGGGAGCTTCGGATCTCCGTGCATGAAACCGCAAAATAATAGTAAAAGTTTTTTTTTTAATAGCGGTCGCCCCTCGGCAGGCAATGACAAACCTCAGAGCGTATTCTGCCTTGCAAAAGCTTCCCATAAAAACCATTTCCCGTTCGGAGTTGGGTTGAAACTGTAGATCCCTCCATTTGTGGAATAAAATCAAGACGCAGCCCACAAATAGGAGGAGGAGCTCGGCCACACACCTAACAGAAGTATACGTGCCAATTATAATATATATACAGTAGGTTCTGTTTTTATGCGGTAGATACGTTCCGCAAGAAACAGCATAAAAAAAGCTACCAGTTCTATAGTAAAACTATAGATACGTTGCGCATGTTTAGGATTTGGCGTAAAATCACTTTCGTCACTTGAGGAAATGTACACGTCTGATCTAGATGGTTATGCAGGCGGTTCCATACTTGTAGGGTTAGCATTTCTGATGTAATCTGTAGTGAGTTTTTGCTTAGCTGGTTTAGAATCTTGTTTATATGTACAATTCCCGATAGGTCGACATGCATTTTTTAATTAAAAAAAAAACAACCGCACTATTTCAAAACCGCATAAAAACAGAACCTACTGTATATATATATATATATATTATTTTTTCCCACACTGTATACACTTTTCATCAACTCCCACAACTTTTCTTCCAACTATGCACATATTCACCTTTAGTAGCCAATTAAAAAGTTGCTTGTGAACGCCTCTGAAATGCTAGGGAAATTTCATGCAAACACTGGAGAGAGCTAACATCCGTAAAAAGTCTACAAAAGTTTATACAAACAAATCATGAATTGAATGTGGCAAACGACTATGATTAAAAAGTTTCAATACGCTTCATTTTCAGTCGCTTGGTGAAGCACAGACTCGGTCAAATAATTTTCTACTGCCTTATTTCCATTGGTAGGCGTCGATTCGACAGTTGCGGCTTAGTAGTAAAAATATATTAGAGTTTTTGCAGTTAATTTAAATAGAATTTAATTTTAATGCAGTTTGACTGCCTGCTACCTGCTACCTGCTAACTAAAAGTTTAATTAGAAGTTTATAGATACATAGAGGACGCCTGTACGCCAAGTTCTTGTTGTTATGTCTACTATTGGGTTGCTGGAGTTTCTACTACATACATAACTAAAAAGTAGAGTTTTTGCTACATACACATGACTGCTGATATCAGTTTGCTGTGTTGGCTTACATTTAGGGCGTTTGAATAATGCATTAATGCTTAGTTGATGTTGGTGTCTTTAATTGATTGATGCATTTTTAAGTGGAATGCCATGACGTATGAACAACATTTATTATACTTTACAATTTGTGCCTGCGTAGTCTCATGCTAATTGATTGTATGTAGCTAAAGCTTGAGAGAATTGTTAAATGAATATTTCATTTGAAAAAATTGTGCACTCAACAGCTTAGAAGTGTGGTTAAATAGCAAAGAAATTGAAAATATTGGCTTCTGATATATTTAATTTTGCAATTCTTGTGTGCAGGTAATAGTTTGCTTATTTCACCGTTGGTGCAGCTTATCTGGCTTGTAGACTCTACTTAGAATAAGCAACGATCATCCAATTGTCGATGTATGCAGACATTTTTGTGCATGTCTGAGCCACCGCAACTGAATGGATTAGCTCTCCTGACCTTTCTTGATGCTGATTGCAAAAGTCAATCGAATTGGAATTGCAATCTCTTAAATTGAAATGGCATACCCATTGGAATGATGAGAATGCGTTTTTTTACTGCAAGTCACTTGACTGCTGCTGTTGCCGATTGCAAATTGTGGTAATATCGGTCTGGTGTGCAGCTTTCCTCATTGCAGTAACGTAAATTATATTCTTCAATTTGTAAACCCCGCAATCTGCCTTGGTTAATTTCTAAGTGCTTTATATTTAATCTCCTTCTTATTCGTTTTTTATTTAATTTTGGAAACCAATTTTTGTATAATATAATATTTGTACTAGAAAAATCTGCAATCCTATAGATGAAGTCTCGTCAAATACTAATTTTTGTTTGAAACCAGTTTTGTAATTATTCTGAACAACCGTAAATGACTCCAAGAAAGGAAAAAAATGTGTGTGTAATTTACTAAATATTTTATTTATTTTTTCAGAATTTTGTGGGCTTTATAAAATATAAAGGAAATGTAGTAATGGAAAGTGTTTTTGTGTTTCTCGAAGATTAAGATTTATATGGCCTTATTAGCGGAAAATAGTGATTATATACATGTATATTAGGCCAGGTCGATTTGTGGGGAGGCAAAAAAATCGCCCACTGCTCTGTGAAAATCATATTCTAGGGATCAAAATAAGAAACTTTGCCGAAGGAACCATACCTCTAAAACGAATTCTGATGTCCCCCAATTTGGGTCGAACTTTTTAGTTTCTTTTCTCATGTAAAGGCCAAAAATGGTGATATTTTGAAATGATTGTATGGGGAACCCCCCAGGGGAGTTCCAGGGGGTGTGCTACTGGCATGGGTGGATCGGCCGTCCAAAGTTAGTGGGGGTTGGTCATACATTTAGACTCGATTGGAGCACTCTAAATGGGTCAAATTGGGATTTTTCGTTCGACCCAAATTGGGGGACATCAGAAATCGTTTTAGAGGTATGGTTCCTTCGGCAAAGTTTCTTATTTAGATCCCTAGAATACGATTTTCACAGAGCAATGAGCGATTTTTAAATCGACCCGCCCTAATATATATTACTATATATATACATACAGGATGCCCGAGATTATGTGCCTCTATTCTGGAGAGAAGCAAGGTTTGTGTTTATACCGAAAACAGCTTATAGCAGCCACATATTCTCAAAGGAATATAGGTCTATCCGTTTGACCTCATTCCTTCTGAAGACGCTTGAGAAAATCCCTGACGCACTTGACAGAAAATAGGATGCCAGACTTAATATCTAAGGTACAATTCGCATATACTAAATGGAGAGCCACAGATACTGCGTTACTAGTGTTAGCTGTAGCGAAAGCTTTCGAGTGTAAAGAATGTGATTCAGGATTTTTTCTAGACATTAGTGGAACATTCACTAATGTGTTGAGGGAAGCTATTTTAAGAAGCTGCGCTAAGAAATCGATGTATAAAAAACCTATGGAAAGTATTCAACGTCTTGGTGCACTTTACACTACAGCGGCAAAGAGAACTACTCCAACGGCAGCGCTTGAATACTCAACTTGCCGCCGATCGATAATGAGGCAGAATGTCTAGCAGCTAAATCTGCAACGGGCAAATTTAGCCGTAAAACATTCGGACATAGCTCAATAGGCATGAGTTAAAGGGTCATTACGAATTATACTTGTGTGACAGCGAAATGCAACTGGGTGAAGTGATTCCAAACTACAATAGGAGAGAAAGGGTGGGAAAGAGGTATGAAACCCAGTTCCAGTTCGCTTCATATATTTACTGACGGCTTGAAGATGCTGAATGGAGTATGTGCAGGAATCTATTGCGCAGAGGTATCAGGCAGCCATTTAAGCTCCCTCGCCACTGCACTGCCTTTGAAGCAGAAGTCTTCCCTGTAGGAAAGGCAGTAAAAATAGCATTTGCAAAAACATCGAGCAACTCCAAAAAAATATATTCGTTGATAGTCAAGCAGCGTTAAAAGAAATAAACTCATATGAAATTTCATCTGAAAACGTTCTTAAGAGCAGGAAAGCCATAGAGAGACTGGCCACATGCAGACGGCTGCCCATCTATTGGATACCCGGTCATAAAGACATTGTAGAAAACGAAATTGTAGATGAGATTGACAAAAGGGCTGTTTACATACCATTTGGACAAGAAAAGAGTATACTGAAGCCTTTGAATACGATATACAATGGCATCGTTGTGGACATCGAAACAGGAGGTGCCACTTGCAAAACCGCGAAAATCATGTGTGCAAAGAATGCAGACAAATACGTTAGATTGTACTAGCCCTGTCTAGAAAAGATAGCAGAACTATCGTAGGTATACTGACAGGTCACAATTTGCTAGCGGCACATGCACACAGGATAGAAATTATAAACAATAATAGCTGCAGATTTTGTAACGAACTGGAAGAGAGGGAAACACTAGAACACCTTCTATTTTCTTGCTCTGTATTAGCTAGAACACGAATTAGAAGTTGGAATATGTCTCGCGGTTAGAGCTTAAGGGCTTACTTAGATTCGCAAAGCATGCAGACTTATTACAAGAAGTCTACTACAAAGAAACGTAATGGTCAAGCTCAACTTGGTACCACTAAGGACCAATAAGTCTATGTGATGGCTTTCAGTCAGCCAGATCAACCTGACCTAATCTACAGGGTAGGCCATTTAAAGCGGGCCCATCTGGCAACCCTATAACTTTTGACAGGAACGTCAGATCGACTAATGACATAGCGCGTTGGAAGCGTCAGTCCAAGACAATTTTTACCATGGAGCAGTACACTCCAAAAGAACGCGCTGAAATAATTCAGCTTTACATCCAAAATAACTTCTCAATTGTGAAAACTCAACGTGCGTTTAAAAAAAAAAATAAAGTTAAAAGTGCGCCATCCAAAAGCACTTTACAGCGTTTATACGCAAAATTTATTAACCACGGTAGTCTCAGCAATACCAGCCACGCATCCAGACAACGTACACGACGTTCTGCTGAAAATATCGAGGCTGTACGAGCCAGTGTTGAGGAGGCTCCGCGAACATCGAGTTATCGTCGTTCTCAGGAATTAGGCATCGCCAGGACAACACTCAGGCGCATAATTCGCATCGATTTGAAAATGTTTCCGTACAAAATTCAAATGGCACAAAAATTAAACCCGGCTGATTACCCGAAACGGCTTGATTATGCCAAATGGGCCGTCGAAACCGTTCGAAATGAACCCGACTTTTGGCAAAAAATCATCATGTCAGACGAGGCTCATTTTCAGTTGAATGGAGGCGTAAACAAGCAAAATTGTCGCTTCTACGCTGCCGAAAATCCTCAATTAGTTGAAGAACAGCCTCTCTTCGATCAAAAAGTGACTGGAACAAAGAGCCACAACAAGATTTCCCCATTCGGGTCTTTTGTACGCCAAAGCTTTCACTTCACTCCAGCTAAGTTTCACGCAGTGGATTTCCATTCCATCTACAAGTCATCTCCAGGTATTTGCTAGTCTATTTCGTCTGCTGCTATCATAAGTGCTCCATGCCAGTCAATGGCAGTTCTTGTTAAGCCTTTCTCTACGCAGAGCATGGGCAATGCAGTCACATTTGCTTTTTCGTATCTCAAGGAGCAAAGAGTTTTGTTAAGTTTTGCTCCACAAGTCCGCGTTTGAGAAATGTTTGGCCAAAATAGTGCACTTTTGTTCGTTATCTCACACTGTTTTCGTCTGAAAAGACGCCTACTGTAATTTTCTGAAAACTAAATATTTAATTATTAAATTTTAGTACAGACTTTTATAGACATTATTGATGATAAACGTAGCTTTATATGAGTTTTTTTTTTCAACTTGGGACTTGAGACTTCAGAGCATCAATACACTGCAAGTCTTATTAATTAAATTAAAGCGTTTCCATGTCAAGTGAACCAAGTATTTCGAACACAGTCGTAAATTTTTCTGAAAGTAGGCTTGAGTATAATAAGAAGTAAATGGAAAAATTTTGAGAAAAAATTACAATAATAAATAAATAATAATAAATTTTAGATTTATTCAAAGTTAAAAATTTTGGAATATAATATAGTTCTTTAAAGTGAAATATCTCCGATTCTTCTTTATATTTACATTTTTTTTGTAATTTTTTTTAACTTAAAAAATTTTTAAATGTTATTAATTTAAATTTTTTTTAATGCGATTGTCATAGCCTAGCGGCTGGTGTGTGGCCCGCTTTCGTTGGTGCCTAAATTTGAAATCCCGGGAATCAAACACCAAAACAATAGAAAAAAATTTCTCTAATAGCGGTCGCTCCTCGGTAGGCAATGGCAAACCTTCGAGTGTATTTCTGCCATGAAAAAGAGCACCTTATAAAAACCATCTGCCGTTCGGAGGCTGTGAAAGATTTTAAGTTTCTCCATTTGTGAAAAATCACCAAGACGCACACCACAAATAGGAGGAGGAGTTCGGCCAAACATCCAATAAAGGGTGTAAGCGTCATTTATATATGCACTTTTATATAAGCCCTTAAGGTTTCATTTTGAAAAATCACTTCAAAATACTGCTCTAGCGAAGCACTTGCATATGTTCTCGTACACAAAGACCGTCCATTTGCAAAACGATGAAAACGTCGCTACATACATTCTCGAGCAGATGCATAGCACAATATTTGTACTAATAGATTATAATTGGAAATAATTCAAAAATACATAACTACTATATTATTACTTCATTATCATCAGCATCATCATCAAGTCGCCATTACAGCTCAGGGTGAGCTTTAGCTTCGTCCACAATCGTCTTAAAATCTGCTCGGTTCATAGCAATAAAATTCCAGCTCCTAACTCGTAGCTTCTTCAGGCTGGCTTTGACTTGGTCAAGCCCGGTTAACCTTGGACGTCCTCGGGCCCGGATCGTTAGAGAGTTTGTTGTTAATAAGGATTTTTAAGGGGGGTTGCCCTCCATGCGCACAGTGTGTCCTAACAATCGAAGCCTGTGGGATTTAATGTGTTTGATGACATATTCCCCCCGGCCCCGGCATAAGTTCAGCATGCGCAGCTATACGGCAGCACCGATAAAGGTGGACTGGTAGAGGCGTAGTTTAGATTCACGTGTTAGAAGTTTGGACTTCATGATTACTTACCATTGCCAGAAAAAATTAGAAAAAAATAAATTTTTAAATAATTTTTAATTTTTCCATTTTCTAATTTTTCAAGCAAAACAGAGAAAAAATCAATTATTTTAGTTTCTTCAATTTCTGTAGTGCTGTGTGGCTCGAGACGTTCTTGCTGCGCCATGAAAGGATAAATAAAATTCGCAATTTGCTGCACACTTACGGGCAAGTGGAATATTAACAAGGCTGATAGAAATCTAAAATCTTTCCATCATGGAATATTAATTCGCTTAAACGAAGTTAATTGTATTTGAATAATTCATTCGAACGTTTTAACTTCGATCTGCCCACATGAGATATATTATGAGTGGATGCAATACAAAGCTTATGCACAATTCTAACTGCAAATAAACCATAGAAAATTAAGTTCACACTTAAACGCGCTCGACACACATACACACACTACTACACACGTAAACGACTTGTTTATGTGTTTGAATAAATTTTCGCAATGAAATTATCGCGTAGCTAACGAAGGTATTTGTCTTCATATTTCGCACTTTCGTCTCACTCCAGATATGCACGTTGCACCGACCCGCAGCCACTCCCACCTCTCACCAGACGCAGCGAGAATGCTGTTTTATAGATGAGCTCACATTAAGTTATCGTTTTATTAGCTTTTTCGCGTTGACGTGCAGAAATAGAAGTAAAATCTCAAAGCAAAAACTTCCGCCTAGATTTAGTAAATGCTTGTGTATATGTATATGTGTATGTAAGTATGTATGTAAATATAAAAGTTTCATGCAGAGTTATATAAAGTGCGCTAGACGTTAAAGCTGGTGTGATGGTGTGATCCCTAGTTGGATTCCTGGATTGCGCTGTGATAAAAAAAATAATAGGAAATATAAATTGTCTCAGAAAAGAGTGCGAAATGTGGAGACTAACCAGAATGAGCATAAAAAAGGGTTGCTCATATAAATATATATAAAGGGTGGTTAAATTTTAAGGGCCGGTGTTGAGTGTGAACCACACCTAAACGTCAAGATTTGTTTTGCATTTCATTTCACATTTTCCAATTTCAGACTAACTCAATTTGAGCCATGGAAAGATACACAATCGATCAAGACGTTAAAGTTATTCAGGCTTATTACGAAAACGGGCGTTCAAATCAAAATGCATATCGCGCACTTCGTGAAGAAAATCACCGTCAGTAATGAGGTATATTTTCACCTCAATTTTGATTTGACATCGTTGGACTTCTTCTTTTGGGGTTATTTGAAAGAAAAGGTGTAGGTCGATAAGCCAGCAACAATTCAAGAGCTAAAGGATGAGATAATTCGGCACATTAACGGCATAGAACCTCAATTATGCCTCAGCGTCATTGAAAATTTGGACCATTGGATGGAGGTGTGCCGCCAAGGCCGCGGCGGCCATTTGGCCGATATTTTGTTCCACACGTAATTGAGCCATACCAATATTATTATAATAAAGAAAAATGAGAATAATTTCCAAAAAAATTGTATTTTATTGAAAATCAACACCGGCCCTTAAAACTGAACCACCCTTTATTTGCGCTCAACTGAAAGCTAGCTGTACAGAAAATATGGCGATAATTTATAACAGAGTTTGTGGATTATATAGAAATACGAGTATGCGCATATGTACGTACTTAGGTTAATTCTACGAGGACACACTTTTATTTGTGCAGCAGTTTTTTAAGTGGTTGCGTGTGCTGGAATGTTCTACAATGACCAATTGCTTTGGTCTTCAGCAAATATGCAGACATCTGCGGCCACTCTATTCTCTATCTACTTCCTAGTATGAGCATATGAGTGCGTAGAAATGGTCAGCCCTGCTGGAAATCTACTGAAGTTCATAGCCAGAGCTTTCCTGGTGAAATTAGGTTCAAGGGTTGCGGTATAATTTGAAAATTCTGAATTCAGTAAATTAGACTTACGTATAAAGTTTACCCATATCACTTTATATGTAGTTTTTTTCTGATAGTTCGTTTAGCAGAAAGATTAAAAGACAAATTGCACTACTACAGGGTTGCCCATATTCGACGGACCCATCTGCACGGTAGGCAGGAAGCATCGACAGGTTGCACAAAAATGTCGACAAAAACTGCAAGCTGGGTTGTATTTGTTGATGATTATAGGTGCAAAATCCGTTGGAATTGAAATCCTACCTGCTCCTTTTCAAAAGTTATTCATATTTTTATATTTCAGGTTGGGACAATTTGGAATAAATATCAAAAGTTATTTTCTAAATAGATATGTAAAAGTGTTGTATACTCAATACATGGTATATAATACGTATATCAATATTATGTAGCTATATTGTATATAATAGTTACGATAAATGCCGCTAGGTGGCACAGGGCAGTCGAGTGCTTCCCGCAATAAAAAAGTACAGTTTAAACTACTATATTAATATTAGTGTTTTCTGGCAAATGTATTTTCTAGTTTTAGAAATTCTTATATGAGAAGATTAATTAATAATGAATAGTCAGCATCCGCTTTATAAATGCGATCATGAAGAAAATCGCACAAAAGTATGCGCTCTTTGTGGGAAAAAAATTATTTTCCAAAATAAACCTTCCCATCATTTCTTGCTATCTGAAAAACATATTGAAGTTATAAAAAAGCACATTAATGGTGAATTTAATATTTATAATAGTAAATTCCCATAAAGTTTATGTAGCTCTTGCCGACTAACTATAAATGAATTTGGAAATGATATTTTCAAAAGACCTTGTCCAACTATGCCCAATTACGAGGATCTAAATTATCAAAAGAAACAATAACGATGGATTGTAATGGATGGATTATATCTGTCTAACAGCACGAGTTACGAGTCATAAAAAACAAAAAAAGGTAGAGGTCAAATTAGAGAATATTGACGTAAACAAGTGTTTTGATGATACTTCGTAACAAAAAGATTTACTTTCTAAAAATGAGGCAAAGGCAACTAAACCGAGAACTTCTACTGAGTTATGTAACAGTTGTTTTCAACAAATAGGTAAAGACATATCACATTCTTGCAGAGGTCCTTCTACTTCTAATGCTCGTAAGAATGTTTTGAATATAGTACAAAAGTTACCCGAGAAACAGCAGAACCAAATAATAACTAAAATTTTGAAAAAACAAATATCCAACAATGATAACGAAGATAAAGATGAGCTCGTGTTAAATACTCTGGGATCGAAGGTTCGGGTAACTGTTAATAAAAAAAAAGAAAAAGAATTAAGATTTTCTGCCGAAAGATTAGACAATTTCCAAGCTAATACTGGATTGTATACAAATGATATGAAAAAATTGGCTAACTCCATTCGTAGTTCTGCTGGTAGAAACTCAGTTCCCAAGACGAAAACTCAATGAGATACCATTTAAATTTGTTGGAGATTTAAAGCTCGTTCTATTGGTCAATGGGCAGCAAACTGCAACGGCTTTCTACCCTTGCCCTTATTGCTTCGTCACATTAAATGAATTAAAAAGTTATAATAAAATGATTGAGGAAAATTATATAAGCAGTGATGACAAAAATCTTGATTTAAAGACCTACAAGCATTTAAAAGATTACTACTTTAAATTCAAGAGCTTGGGTAATGACAAAAAAAGTCTAAAGAATGTCGCAGTACAGTAAATCACTCTTTATTCATTGAATACGACACTACTGAAGATGATAACTTGTACGTAGGTACTTCAGAAGTGCATTCCTCCTGAACTACACCTATTACAAGGGTTTGTCAACCATCTTTTCTGGGACGGTATAGTTAAAATTGAGGAAATTGGAAAATATAGAGCGTTATTGTGGCCGAATAAATTAGGTATATCTCATAAGAGCTATCAAGGAGATATGTTTGAAGGCAATCAATGGCCCCTATTATGAGTTGCATTCGATCTTCGATATTCGTTGGTTGTCGAAGATCGAAAATCGAATGTCAATTTGGTATTATGAGCGGTGCAACGCTGTCGAAATTTTCGTTGTATACCGAATTTACAGTCGAATGCAATTTTGCTTTCGATTGTGTAGTGTATTGTGGGAAAACTTGTTAAAGTGTAAGTTGTTTGCGATTATTTATGGTTTTATAGTAACCAAATGATAAATATAGGCCCCTATTATGAGTCTTCGATATTCGCTGGTTGTCGAAGATCGAAAATCGAATGTCAATTTGGTATTATGAGCGGTGCAACCCTATCGAAATTTTCGTTGTTTACCGAATTTAGAGTCGAATGCAATTTTGCTTTCGATTGCGTAGCGTATTGAGGGAAAACTTGTTAAAGTGTAAGTTGTTTGCGATTATTTATGGTTTTATAGTAACCAAATAATAAATATATACTAATTTTGTTAATTTTATGCAGGTCGAAAGTCGTGAGTACCAAACAACAATTAGAAAGGCGAATCCACAATTCGGAAAAAGGATTTGCACCAAAGTTCAAGCAGCAAAAAAATGGGAGGAATTTACGACGGAGCTGAAATGCTTGGGACCACCAGTGAGAACGGCAGCAAAATGGATTAAGCTTAATAATGGTTTTTTTTTTGTGATGTTTATAGAAATACATTTTTATTTTCCCTTGGCAGGTATGGGCTGAAATACGTAGAGGAACTGAAATACATATTTTTTTCGAATGACGAATAATTGAATAAAGAAAATTTATAACAAAAATAAAAAAGAAACTGTGGCGTAAAGGTTTCTATATTATTCAATACTTTTTAGATTTTTCTATAATATTCTCAGAATTTCATTTCTTATGTTTTCTACTTTTCCGTTATTTGACTCCACTTCAATATCTTCAGCATCATCGTACACAGTGGGTTGAGCAAGTCCTAGCATACCTTCATTACCAATACTCAATTGGTACGATCCCTGAGCACAAAATCGCAGAACTGTGTCTAGCTTTAAAATATTTGGCTCGGGTGCACTGCTGCAACTGGTTTTCTGTACTGGACAATAGGTTCACAAACGCCTCTTTAGATAATCTGAAGTTCTTTAAAAATCTGTAAGGAAATTTCTGTAATATTAAGTACTCAACACATTTTGAAAATACTAAACTTACTCAGTGGAAGCCATTTCAAGGGGGTTGGATGCGCCCCTCAGCTGTTTTCTACATCTAGCTAGTTCCACTAATCTTTCATCATCCGATAAATCGTCGAACCACAACTCTGTTGTACTCATTTTCACAAAAAATACTTATTTTAACTTTTAAAAATAATGTTAGCAAAGAATTTCAACACAATCGGTTTCTCTTTTATTTTGATTTGCTCTATCAGCTGAGAAAAAATTATCTATTGTAAATGCGTCGAGCGATCGAAATTCACAATAGTCCTATTCTTCAACGAATGAGCACCATAATACCAAATGAAAATTCGTTCGATCAGCACTTTCGACTATAGTCGAAGATCGAATGTGGCTCATAATAGGGGCCATATACTAATTTTGTTAATTTTATGCAGGTCGAAAGTCGTGAGTACCAAACAGCAATTAGAAAGGCTAGTTGCATTAATGGAAGAGAATCCACAATTCGCAAAAGGGATTTCCACCAAAGTACAAGCAGAAAAAAAATGGGAGGAATTTACAACGAAGCTGAATTGCTTGGGACCACCAGTTAGAACAGCAGCAAACTGGATTAAGGTTAATAATGGTTTTTTTTTGTGATATTTATAGAAATACATTTTTACTTTCCCTTGGCAGGTATGGGCTGAAATACGTAGAGGAACTGAAATACATTTTTTTTCGAATGGCGAATAATTGAATAAAGAAAATTTATAACAAAAATGAAACAGAAATTGTGGCGTAAAGGTTTCTATTTAATTCTTTTTAGATTTTTCTTTAATATTCTAAGAATATCATTTCTTATGTTTTTTGCTTCTCCATTATTTGACTCCACTTCAGTATCTTCAGCATCATCGTTGAGGGTCTCATCGGATAACTGTAAGGAAATTTCTGTAATATTAAGTACGTCAACACATTTTGAAAATTCTAAACTTACTCAGTGGAAGCCATTTCTAGGGAGTTGAATGCGCCCCTCAACTGTTTTCTACTTCTAGCTAGTTCCACTAATCTTTCATCGTCCTATGAATCGTCGAACCACAACTCCGTTGTACTCATTTTCACAAAAAATACTTTTTTTAACTTTTAAAAATGTTGTTAGCAAAGAATTTCAACACAATCGCTTTTTCTTTTATTTTGATATGCTGTATCAGCTGGGAAAAAATTATCTATTGTAAATGCGTCGAGCGATCGAAATTCACAATAGTCCTATTCTTCAACGAATGAGCACCATAATACCAAATGAAAATTCGTTCGATCAGCACTTTCGACTACAGTCGAAGATCGAATGTTGCTCATAATAGGGGCCAATGTCGAAAATTACTTAAAGAGGCCGATAAATTGCAGGATCCTGAAATTTACGAGCTTGCAGGACCATTTCGTTTACAGCCTTATATTGCTGCATTTAAAACTATGAATAAAATTGTTGAAAAGGGCTTTGCTGCCAAAAAAGCTGATCTTAATGACTTTAACAAAAATTTAAAAGAACTCCGTGAAGCCTTAAAAAGTACTGAAATTTCTCAAACACTAAAAATTCATACTATCCTGGAGCATTTGGAGGAAGAAATCATATTCTTGAATAATGATGGCTTAGGTTTATGATCCGAGCAGGCTGGAGAGTCAGTTCATAGCAAGTTCAATAAATATTGGAATAGATTTAAAATAAATTTGCTAGATGAACCATCTTTTATAAGTCGCTTAAAGAAAGCTGTCGTTACATTTTCATCACAGCATGTTTAAATTTACAAACTTAAGTTTACAAATTCTAAATAATATATACAGAAATAGTAACACATCTTAATATCTAAAAATAAAAAAATAAAAAAAAATCTAAAAAAACAAAAACTCTGAAAAAAAAACTGAAAAAACGTAAAAAAAATAGAAAAAAAGGTACAAAGTAAGTTACCTCCACGTGGTGTACCTCGGAAACGATTAAAATCGGCTAAAAACTTACGTAAGATTCTTTATTATTCTCTTGCATAATACAAATTCAAACGAGATTATACTTTTGATATTGATTCCAAATTGTCTCAACATGAAATATAAAAATATGAATAACTTTTGAAAAGGAGCAGGTAGGATTTCAATTCCAACGGATTTTGCACCTATAATCATCAACAAATACAACCCAGCTTGCAGTTTTTGTCGACATTTTTGTGCAACCTATCGATGCTTCCTGCCTACCGTGTCTGGCAACCCTGTATCTTTTGACAGATACGTCAGATCGGTTAATGACATACCGCGTTAGAAGCGTCAGTCCAAGCAGATTTTTACCATGGAACAGTACACGCCACGCGAGCGCTCCCAAATTGTTGAAATTAACATTCAACAAAAGAAGTCAAAAGAAGAAGAAGAGCAACAAAATCATCATGTTTCTTATTGAATGGGACGGTAAACAAGCAAAATTGCCGTATTTACGCCACTGAAAATCCTCACGAAATTCAAGAGGTACCTCTTTACGACGAAAAAGTCACCGTTTTGTGCGGCGTTAGTGCGAAAACGATTATTGGGTCGTTTTTCTTCGAAAATGAAGATGGTCAAGCTGTTACCGTCAATCAGGAGCATTATCGCGATATGATAACCACTTTTGTGATGCCAATTATTCGTCGAAAGCGTATGAGGCAGTTCTGGTTTCAACAAGACGGCGCTCCACCACACACAGCTCGCACCGCATTCGAGTTTTTGAAGAAATTGTTTCCTCGCCGTTTGATGTCGAAAAATGGCGATTTTGACTGGCCACCGTGTTCGTCCGATTTAACGCCATCTGACTTCTTCTTGTAGGAATATTTAAAATCAAAGGTAAGGAAATAGCCGCTATTCCAGCCGAAATGTTAGCTAAAACTATGGAAAATGCTGCAAAACGGGCCCAATACGCCGTACAGGCTCAAGGCGGCCATTTGAGAGATATCATATTCAAAAAGTGATGCCAACAAATTTACTTGAACCAAATAAAATGATTATTATCGTCAACATCAAAAAAATTGTGTTTTTGTTTGATTTAAAAAAAAAACATGGGTCCGTCGAATATGGGCAAGCCAGTATTTTTAAAATTTTCTTTTAACTAGTCCTAAAACCGTAAATTTAGCTTTTTGGCGTTGAATTATCACTTTTTAAATGGAAAATGGCCATACTACTGTGGGCAAAAAGTAAGGTGAATTTGGTTGTAAAATGAAAAATCTTTATTTATTCTTGTAAATCAATTTCATCCCCTTCAAAATAATCCCTTCTCGATGAAATACACTTATGCCAACGATTTTTCCAATCCCCGAAACATGCCAAATAGTCCATTTCCGGTATAGCCATCAGCATCTTTCGATTCAGCTTTTATCTTCTCAATCGACTCGAAACGCGTTCCCGGAGTGGTCTCTTGAGTTTTGGGAATAGCCAGAAGTCACACGGAGCCAAATCAGGCGAATACGGTGGTTGCGGAACGATACGCGTAGAATTTTTGGCGAAATGGTCACGAAGAACGAGAGCAGTGTGAGACGGTGCATTATCGTGATGCAAAAACCAAGAGTTGTTGGCCCATAATTCTGGTCTTTTTAGACGAATTGCTTCACGTAAACGACGCATAACGCTCAAATAATATTCCTTATTAACAATTTGGCCAGGTGGAAGGAATTCATAGTGCACCACACCACGAAAATCGAAAAAAACTGTCATCATGACCTTTATTTTTGAACGACTTTGACGTGCTCTTTTCGGTCTGGCCTCGACTTTAGCACGATATTCGCTTGATTGGTCGGTTGTTTCAGGGTCGTAAGCATAAACCCGAGTCTCATCTCCCGTAATGATGCATTTGAGCTTGTCCTGATAGTCTGAAAGCATTGTTTCACACACATCAACGCAACGACTTTTTTCCAAGAAATTGAGAGTTTTCGGTACCAAACGAGATTTGACTTTTCGTAGGCCCAAATGGTCTATCAAATTGGTTTTCACAGATCCTTCTGATATTCCGATCATATCAGTAAGGTCTTTAACAGTCAACCGACGATTTTTGAGCACTAACTCCTTCACTTTATTGACGTATTGGTCATCTGTTGACGTCGATGGTCGTCCGGAGCGCTCCAAGTCATCAACACGTTCTCGACCCTCTTTGAAGTCCTTGTACCACTTATAAACATATTTCTGCGACATGGTCGAATCACCAAATGCCTTCTGCAACATGCTAAATGTTTCCGCAGCCGAAATTTCATTCCGCAAACAAAATTTGATGGTGATACTTAGCTTTTCAGCGTGTGTGCCGATCATCTAATGATCGTTAACTACAGTTACTCGACTTTCTGCGACGTGCGTCTAGGGTACTGGGGCCAAAGAGTTTTCGAAATAGCACATGAAGAAACTGAGCTCCATCTTTTCTGCGGTTTCCTGAGAAATACATAAGCTGTACAATTCGCCTTTAACAACAGTCAGGGGAATGCCGATGACCGGGATGATGATTTTAAAGCGAAGCCAAGAGCCATTCAAGAAAGTTTGAAATATTAAATATATTTCGAATATTAAATCCCATACCCCTTTACCTAAGGCATCTTTAGATTCCTTAAGTGGTTCTTGGCCGTTACATCGCAACAGTCAGCGTCAAAATGAAGTGTAAATCACATATGTATTGATAAGTTTTGACTATTTACTTATTTATTTGGTAATTTTAATTATTTTTTATTGGTTTTTACTACAACAGAAACTGTATAAAGCAGAGTTTCGAACTTTGTATAAAATTTGAAGAAAATCGGGAAATTTTCATCGAAATTTCAAACTTTTCACTCAGAACTTTTAGAAAAATTGTATGTATGCAGTTTTTTAGGTCAGTGAATTTTGGTATAAAGTGCAAGTTTCAAGGTTAGAAATTGTGTTGATTTTTGATATTTTTTCTGCTGGCGGTGTTGGGTGTTTTCTTCCATATACCAAAAAATCTGGAGTAGGCGTTAAAACGTATAAGGTGGCTACCAAAAAGATTTTTTTATTTTAATTTCAAATTTTATTTTACTTTATTTTATTTCAATTTGTTCGATTTGATTTAGTTTACCCTTTTATATTTTGTTTTATTATATTGTAATTTATTTTTTTATCCATGTCAAACGCAAGAAGATCTTGCTTCAGTATTAGGAGTTACCCGCCAATCCATTTCCAAGCGATTGCATGCTTTGGGAATGATTCAGAAACAGGGGACTTGGATTCCTTATGAGCTAAGACCAAGGAATGTTGAACGTCGTTTTTTCGCCTGTGAACAACTGCTCCAGCGGCAAAAAAGGAAGGAGTTTTCTTCATCGCATTGTGACGGGTGATGAAAAATGGATTCATTACAGCAATCCAAAGAGAAGAAAGTCATAGGGACTGCCCGGTCATGCTTCTACGTCGTCGCCTCGCCCGAATATTCACGCTGCGAAGGTTATGCTACGTATTTGGTGGGTTCAAGTTGGTGTTATTTATTGTGAACTTTTAAAATCATGCGAAACCATCACTCAATCGCATCGAGCCGACCACTGTGCGAGGCATGAAAAATTGACTCTACAGCATGACAACGCTCGGCCTCACGTTGCCAAACCCGTTAAAACCGACTTAGAAGCACTGAAATGAGAAATCGTACCCCACCCGCCATATTCTCCAGATATTGCGCCATCCGATTATCACCTGTTCCGATCGATGGCACAGGATCTAGCTGACCAGCAGTTCCATTCATATGAAGACATCAAAAAATGGCTTGATCCGTGGATAGCCACAAAAGATCAACAGTTTTACCGTGACGGTATATGAGATCTACCAGAAAGATGGGAAAAAGTAGTAGCCAGCGATGGGCAAATGATTCACTTGCAACCAGTTTTTCAGAATAAAGTTGTATCATCAATAAAACAGGGGGAACTTAGTTGCACAACAAAATTGATTCTATTTTTATTTCAATTTATTTTTTTTTTCTTTTGTATTGTATGGTTTGTTATTGTTTTATTGTTTTTTTATTGTGTTATATATTTAAACATATCGCACTTGTTACGTTAAAGCGTAACAACTCAAAATCTGAACATTTTCAGTAGAGACGAAAAACTGTTTCCTTAAATATTAATAATATAGGTATTACAAGGGAAAAAATATGTAATTGCACGAAAATATCATTAAAAACAATATAACGGTTGTTTCATTCTTATTTGTTTAGTAGTTGCGCTAAAATAACAAATTTTTGAGTGGTTACTCTTTTCATTTTCTTTTTGAGTTGTTACGCTTTAACGTAACAAGTGCGATATGTTTCCATATATTTAAACTTATTTTATTGTTTTTATTGCTTTCTTTTTCATTTTTACGTATTCGTTTTTACTTATTTAATTTTGACACTTATATCTCTTTTTTTGTTCTTATTTTACTTTACTTTAACTTATTTTATATAATATAAATTTTATTATTTTAATGATTATTATATTTTTAAATTCATTTTATTTTATATTTATTCCATTCTATTTTATTTAATTTCATGTAATTCCTTATTTTTCACTCATAATTTAAATTTTATTTAATTTTTTTTTTTGTTTTTTATTTTGACTTTTACATTTGTTTTTATTCTTATTAAATTTTATTTAAATTTATTTACTATGATTTATTTTGTTTATTAAGTTAAATTTAGTTTGATTTAATACAATTGTGCTCGATTATTTCTATTTTAAATTATTTTTGTTCAATTTATTTCATGATAATTTTATTTAATTCCATAATTCTTTTCATTTCAGTTTTTATTTTTTGTTGATTTTGTTTTATATATATTATATTTTCTTTTATTGTATGCTACTTTATTTAATTATAGTTAAATTTTTTTTATATATATTTGTTACATTGTATATTTATATTTTGCTGTAATTTATTTATTATAATTTACTTTGTTTATTTTATTTTATTTAGTTTTAAGTCAATTTAATTTAATTTTACACTTTTTTCTTTTACTTTTAATCCATTTTATTTTGTTTTAATTTATTTTATTTAATTTTATACATTTTTTTAAATATTTTTTTTTGTTATATTGTTTTATTTTATTTAATTAATTAATTCTATTTTATTTTTATTGTGTATCACCATTGAGATTTAAATTTTCTTTTAACTACCTGCAGTTGTGTACATAAACGGTTTAGTGATACCATAAATGAGAAAAAGATACGTTTTTCCACTAGTTTTGTTTCTCTCTGCATGGCTTCCCCACAATAGAAAAGCAAGTGTGTATTGTTTTTGTTAGTGTTTGCAGAGTAGCTCGAATTCCGAATGTCACGTCGTGTGTCACTAACAATAGCTTATCTCAGCGCCAGTGACATTTGCATACTCTACTTTATTTACCACAGTGCATACAGACGCGTATATACATAGATTAGTTTTTGTGCTTGAGGAGTAGCAAGGCAATCAAAGTGCATCTGTGTGTGAAAGCAAGTGCACAGGTGAAATCACAACAACCACTTGTTCCTAGTGAACGCATTCTGCATTTGAGTTCTGACAAATTAAAAAAAAAGAGGTAGAATAAATGGGTACGGAAAAAAATAATGAGTGTATCGTTGCATAATGAATGCAAAATTAGATGAGGCAATAAACTCTCTCTTCTAACGACTTTCGAGTAAGTTTTATGTTAGTGAATTATGGCTTTTGGTTTGAGTTTAATATGACTTTTTATTGTACTATAGCATCGATGAAGAGTTCCCTCTGTGTGAGTTGCGAAATTAAATATCGATGAACAAAACTGGACTTTTCTCTACAATGCGTAACCTTTAGGTTTACACCGCTTACATCAATACCGTAAATACTCAGTACTCTCTATACCATCCATATTATTTTCTCACCAAGAACCAAGGGGTAATGCGAGGGCATAACAAATACTGTAGTTAGTGTAGTATATTTTCCCCTAGTAACATCCGTCTCAAACTAATATCCATTACTTTTGAGCCTGTAAGTGGCTTGTAAGAATTCTCTCCCAAAGCTGGAAATCTTTTTTTTCGCAAAATAAAGCTCTCACACTTACTGACGATTTTCTTCCACTGCTAAAACCTAGTTATAAGGCTTTAGAAGCCGTATGATTACTTATATAATATTTTACTTCGGCAGTAACCTGAATTTCGAGCCCTTTAAATGCAGTTCAAAATGAGACCTCCGAACTGCTTCTTTTGGTTGAATAGTTTGTACATACATAAATGTAAAGGCTATATGGATGCTCACATTCTTCTTTCCGTAAGTCTACATGAAACAATGTATCCTTCTTGCTTTAGTAAGCCCTTCTAATTAAATGCACGGACATGGCATTCCGCTCTTCATTCTCATCATTTCACTACTCATCTACTTATCTGCTGCCATTTGTCCTTTCACGCAGAGGATGGCATACCACAGAGTAGCGAAGCTTTCTTTGCTCCGTCCTTCATTTTCCCCCTTTCTTTAGACTTTTTTCATACTTCCCATAGTAATGATTACAATAAATATATTTCAACCTTGTAGGTCAAGAGCGTTGAAATTGCAGCACCGCCATGGCATGGAGGTTTATTCATCACATAGCATACCGGCAAATTTTATGAGCCTGGGAGGGAATGTGAAAAGCTTTGCATGTATGGTAAGTGCCAGAGTATGCCTAAGAGAGTCAGTAGAGTGAGTGAGTAGAGTGAGTGTAGAAAGTAAGTAAAGCAGTAGGGTGTGCAGTGTGTGTTGTGCGATGTGGGTAATGGAGAGTACAGGAGGCACTTGAGCGTATGCCGTTACGAAATGCGGTCGTTTCCTCCAGCACTACAGCGAATGTAGCACACAAGTAGTTACACGTGCGCTTAGGTCAAGAAAAGCAAAATAAAAATGCGCCATATGTAAATACAAGAAGACTTTGAGCAGCATCAGTGACAGCGTCCATAAGTATTTAACTATATTTTTTGCATCTTTATCACTGCTGTGATTCATTTGTACGTTTCTGCTCTCTTAGTGAGCTCACTTGCTCGCCCATGCACATACGCCCACTGTTACAATTGTATGTGTGTGTGTGTACATATATATTATATGCGGTTGTATTATTGCACCTGTTCCTTTGTTAGTGTTTTTCTTTGGCTTCCACTTTGGTCTCGAGGCACACGTCAACACTTCACACTCACTTAGTTCTCATACATGTTGGCCCTTTTCTTTTCGTACGCATTACAGAACTGTGAATACACACAGGCACTTACATACCCGTGCGTCAAATGCGCTGCATATCCATACATTCCTTTTTTCCCCGTTTCAAATATTTTCTCTCATTTTATTCTGTCATTGCTTCTTGGCCAATGTGACACTTTTGTGCTTTTGAATTTCGTTTTCACTTTCTGTGAACTGAAGATGCTTGGATTTTTATTAAATTTTGAAGCTTTAGGATGAAGAATGGGAATTAATAAATTCGGATTTAAAGATAAAAATATGAAGTGAAAAAAAAAATAAAAATTTGAAATGTTTTACAAAATTTTGTGCCACCAGATGCTCTAAATTCTATAAGAGTCCCGATTGTATTTTTGCTTACTTTCAAAAACTTCTAAAACTCTAAGGGTACCTAACTAATTTCTCTGGTCAGAAGCATGCCATCAATGCATGGCGTCGAACATTCCCTATTTGCACAATAATGCGTCTTACCCGCAGTGTCCCGTTCGCGACTTAATAGCCTTGCAGTGGAAAGTTTCGTGAAAAGGCTCTGGATCATGCACACATAGTTGGATCACAGATCTCGTGGGACCGTCACATAGTGTTGTAAAGGTAGAAAACAGTAAATTTTCTTAAAGAGATTTTTATCTGACTGATTTTTGAACTTTTATTAAAAATATTTATGTTGAGAAATGAAACCTTGACTCTGTAGCATAAAAAAATTAAATTAAAGTTACTCTTTTCTGGAAACCAAAAATTTTATTTATCTGAACATGATATGAGGTTGCGCTAAATTAATCATTTTATAGGAAAATTTATATTTTCCAAATGGTGTCATACGTCAATCATATTTGACACTTGTGAACAATGCAGCTGCGGTATACAAACAGACAATCAATGAAGCTCGTTAAGGTCAAAATAAAGATTTCCATTGCTCAAAATAATTTTTGTTTTTATTTAATTGGATGATTAATCACCTTGTATTTAGAGACGAGCTTTGGCCGAAAACTTCTTTAAATTTTTTTCTTTAAACATTTTATTAACTTTTAGTTTTCGTAATATTTCCGATATTAAAGAAAAAAATTGTTATAAGTAGTGATAACCACTCTGATCTACTGAGCAATTGATGAGTGTTGTAAGTCAGCACCTATGGCTCTCTGGTATGGAGGACAAAAGTAGACCAAACTGAGACTCAGATAACACTCAAACAAGGTATACAGAATAGCTTGTCTGAGTGGTATGGGAGTAATGCGAACATGCCCCACAGCGGCTTTAGGAATGGTCACTGGACTCACTTCACTGTATCTTGCAGCCAAAGAGATGGCAATCAGTGCAGCTCAAATCTATTCCATCTCAAAGAAGGCAATCTTACAGGACATGTAAGGATTCTGGTTTCAATCCTGAACTCTCCGTGCCTGTAAATTCTCGACTAGATGGAAAGGAAGCTAGAATTCTCCAAGAAATTTAAGGTGGGCATTAGTGATCGCTCAGCGTAGAAAAACAATGAAATATTCCTAAAACAGGGCGCACAGATGTGGTTTTCTGATGGGTCTAAAATGGAAGACGGTAGTTCCGGGGCTGGAATTGTTGGACCACATTTCAAAATGCCAATTGCAATGGGGAAAACCACTTCCATTTTCCAGGCGGAGGTCCACGCCTTAGAGCTGTGTGCCAGAGAATGTCTACGGAGAGGCACGCGCGGTGCCAATATTAACATTCTCTCTGACAGTCAAGCAGCTCTAAAATCGGTGGATAGCTTATCATTGTAATCAAGGTTGGCCTAGCAATGTTTTAAAATCCTCATCACCCTAGCATCAAGAAACTTTGTTTCTTTGATTTGGGTTCCGGGGCATGAGGGGCACGAAGGGAATGAAACTGCGGACACTTTAGCAAAAATTGGGCAAACCCTCCCTTCAAAGGTCCTGAACCTTTCTGAGGGGTAAATAACAGCTTCGAAGTGCATTTCTACGTGAGCAGGAACAGCGAGGCCTAATCGATTACTGGAGAGCCCAATCGGGCATGCGGCAATTGAAAATACTCATAGATCCAGAACGGATAAAGGCAGAATCAATCCTTAACCTAAGCAGAAAAGACATAAAACTTTACACCCAACTACTAACAGGACACTGTAAACTTAATTATCACATGAAAAATATAGGTGCGATAGACTTTACAAAGAGGCACAAGAAACAGCAGAACGCGTTCTATGCGACTGCCCACGAGTCGCACGACGCAGACTAAATTACCTGGAAATTGGGGCTATAGATCCAAACCACCTGGTAAAAATGAATCCTACAGCAATTTTAGGATTCATTAATAGCCTAAAACTGTTTGAATAGGCCACATGGCTGTACAATATATCTATTCAGGTCGCAGTGCACAATCAGCCAATCAAAAATAATAATAATAAGTCAGCTCTACAGGTATACCCACAGATGGTGCCGCTGGTAAGGCTATAGCGGTTTTTCCAATTAGTTCTCTGCCAGAAAAAGCCCAGGAAAGTGGGAACAGGGAGTATCTGCAGCCAAGCATCATCACAGGGGGAAACTATTCCTCATATCTACAAATGAAGAAACGATATTACTACATAACAAAGTTGAGGCCTCTGTCTAATATAAAATATTTGCCTCTAATTGATCCTACAATTTGGCTTTCCGGCTCTGATTAATATAATAAAAATAAAATAATAGATTCTTAAATTTAAGCTTACAAATTTATTCTTTAGAAGTACAATTTACTTAAAAGTCACTCCCTGTAATTTTTTTTTAAATTGTAGTCATACAATTTTTTAGATCTTACCCCATGAGTATGAAAAAGTTTGATATGCATAAGTCATTCCAACCATACATATATCGAGAAAATTTAACTCAATTTTGTGAATCCTTTCTGATCAGTGCTTTTTTTTTACAAAAATTGAAGTCTTCGATTTATACAAAACATACAAAGGCCCTTTGTTGTAGTAAAGAATAACAAAAAAAAAAATGCAGAAGTCAGCGCTGAAATAGGCCGGTATTACTCACTAGTGTATTCTCTTCAAAAAAGTTAACCTCCGATTGGATTTCGTAGTATAGAGTTTAGAATCGGTGGTCGTCGTAGTTTATACGGAAACAGCACTTTGTTATTGTATACTCTAACTACAGTAAAATTAATGACTGTTCTCAACTCACTGCTTACTGCTCACTACTCACTGCTTACTGCTCTGTTCAAACAGAAATATTAGCGAACAAAAATGTACAGAAATATAAAATCCTGAAAAGAATATTTTTAACCGCAAACATTTTTTCCTCAAAGGCTATGGTTGCTGCATTTTCAGTAATTTGTTGTTGGTTTGCATAGTTTGTATCTTATTTGCTATTTCCTTATTTGCATTTAAGCAATAGTTTCCACTTCAACTTCCTTAGCCTCAGATTTATACAACTTGAAGGGGAAATGCAAGTAAGCACAACAACATCGCCTGCAACAAGAAATTCTCTTTCTAACAACTCTGCTCAATAACGCCACTACTGTCAAACGAAAGCGTAATTTGAGATTTGTAATTGAGTGTGAAAGTATAGATTTGAAATGTGGAAGCAGATTGGATGGAAAATAGGAGGAAAAAGTATGCAAAAAGTTTTTAATTCGTCTAAAATGAAGAGAATAAATACAGAAACGCCTGTGTATTGAATTTCGTGTAGTGGAGTAGTAAAGGAAGGAAATTACCACGAACGGGATTTTGCCTTTTTGAACGATTCTCACGCTTCAACGGCTGAAGAGATTTTGAGAAATGTACTTGGTTTTAATATTTCAATTGAATAACTGGGTTAAAAATGTATGCGCAATGACTTTAAGTTTAAAAAAAAGCGGAACTATGTGAGTGAAGAACTATGTATTTTTGAAAAATCGTTAACTATGTAGTTTTGAAAAATCGTTAATAAAGCTATTCAATAGCCATTTTAAGAACATTTGATAGTTTTGTTGTTTTACCATCGATTTTCATAATTTCTGCATACTGAAATATATAATCGCGTATTAAATTTTCAGGTCAATCAGAGCTAAATTGAGCGAGTAACAGCACTTTTAGTGAGAGAAGTTATCCAGGGCAATTTGAAAAGAGAGAGTGTTTTCGCTCATTTGATAGTTTTGTAACCGATATTAATATATTTTTGACATTTGTCAAAAGGCTGAAAAATATAATGGATCTAAAGTGCATTGTCTTTCGTGCATCTCTAAAGAAGAGTAGAAATTATTATGCTTTGGGGGAGCTAATGGGTTGAGGTATTCTACAAAAATATTTTTCTTTAAATTCTACATACATATATGTGGAAACTGGGTATTTCTACTGAGATAAGTATTTTAACCGTTTGCCCACTTTTTTGAAAAGCGTTATTGTGAATGCTGAATAATTAGACTATAGAAAAATATTTTAGCTGAGAATGTAAAATGCTTTGCTGGTTTTGCTATGTAGCCCTAGTACTTTTAACCTGAATTGGAATCATTGCGCTGTTGTTGCACTGTGGAAATAAAAAAATTCTGACGTAATACAGGTAGAACACACAACACTTTTCATTTTTGAAAAAACAATTGCAAAATGACCTTCAAAAATGACGGGGAAAAAATATTTAATTTAATATTTTCGCTCTTATTTAACCTGGCTGAACTCACCCCGACACTCAAAACCTTCCTTGCCTGCAAGTATCGACATGATAGCAACTTTTGCAGATGACACTGTCCTATTGGCAACCCATAAAACCTTAGAAGCAGCAACAAACAAGTTACAACAGATTTTGAACAAAACATTAACTTGATTTAATGCTTGGGGTATACAAATCAATAGTGGCAAAACAATTCATTTAGTTTATTCTAATAAGAAAGTAGGACACAAGAATCTGACAATATACAATTCACAAATACCGATAGAGACCAAAGCAAGATACCTTGGAATGACTATTGGCTCCAAACTTCTCTGGAAGGAATATATCACCTTGAAAAGAAACTATACTGGCTACTTGGCAGGCGCTCGAAACTGTCATTGCTCAATAAAACCCTTATATACAAAACTGTGATTGTGCCAATCTGGGTATACGGCATAGAAATCTGGGGAAGTGCAAGTAAAAGCAACATTAACATTATTCAACGACTACAATCAAAAATACTCAGAACTATAACCAATGCACCTTGGTAGGTCCCAAACGAAGATATTCATCGCGACCTCAACATCGATACAGCAGCAGAAATCATTCGCAAACGCAGCACAAATCATATTGTTGTTTAATGAACCATACAAATACTGACATGCGACAACTCCCAACAGCAGAAGGGGCAAATTCCAGGGGGCTCAAATGACCAACCCCAACTCAGCTGATAACTAGAATAATTTAAAGCTATGTACAAACACTTGTAAACTCACACAAAAACTTAACCAAAATGTAATATTTATAATGATGTTATGAATAATGTTATGAAATCCAAGCTGTAGAAAGAAATACTTAGTGCCATACGACAGGTGTAATTAATAAAGGACGCAAACAAAAACACAAAAAGAAAAAACTCAAAACATTAATTTTGAACTCGTACTCTTGATAAATGAGACAATTAAGAAATAACTGTTAGTTTTCACAGTTCGAAATTTATACTATCGAAAATATCTTTAAATGGAAACAAAAATTTTCTAGTGCCAATCGAAAAACCTGTTGATACATCTGTGTATTTACTTGTAAGAGTGAAGCATTCGCTCATTTGGGGGTAGTATGGTTAATTCGGTGTAAAACAAGCATATTTTTCGAAATTTTTTTTGTCGACACAGCTGATTTATTCAAAATTTTAAAATTACTGCATTATAAAGTCATATTTAAAGAATATTGTGTGAAATTTTCATTGATTTTTATGAAGAAATGAGTTGGTGGCAGCGAATCTTCGCGGACGTCTCATAAAAAAGTTTTATTGCGGTGTCCCTCAGAACTCATTACTGGATCAACTAAAATCAAAAAACCAAATTGATTTCATCAGCTAATAAAGTTTCGCAGGTAACAACGTCGAATTTTTTTTTTTTTTTTTTTTTTAAATTTTTTAAAGCGCTTTGAAGTCAAAACACCGATTTTTCATAAAAAAAACTTGAAAACTTTGTTGTTTTAAAATATGACAAAATTAAAAAAAAAAAAAACTCGACGCATTACCTCGTGAATAAAGTAAAGAAACAAAAAAACCAAATTTGAAAAGAATCGGTGCAGTAGATATGAATCTACAGTGGACACCGACCGTAAAAAAGGCAAGTGTGAGAAAAACGCGTTTAAAGATTTCGGCAGCGTGAAATCCGGTTGGAGAGGTAGATACTTAATCCTTTGTGTCTTTGTCAATTTTACTCTAATGCACTTCAAACTTTCACACAATAATCTTAAGATGTTATAGAATAATTAAAAAAAAAAAAAAATGAAAAAAAAAAAAAAAATACCATACTACCCCCTTAAAACGAATTTTCTTTTCTTCTTCTTTGTCTAAGCTACTGAAGAATTTTACAGGTCGCCTCTTAGGACGTTTCAAATACTTAAAAATACTTTTTCATGGCACTATCTGCTCTTCTATGTTGTTTTTAAGCTGGCACAGGACCGCTTACAGGCGAACTTGCTTAAATTTATTTATTTATATATTTTTTTTATATTTATAGTATGCTGAAATCAACAAATAATTGATCTGACTGTTTATCATATCACAATAACTTATGTAACAAAAAAATAAAAATAATAAGTCACAATTTTTCATACTGACTACGTAATACAAAAATATCATTATAAAAAGTTAAATAACAATACAGTTTAATTGAGCAGAAAAACATAGTTTAGATAAAGTAAAATCGAGTTCAATCGAATTTGAGTTCTCATTGAATTCATTGAAGAGAGTGAGAAATAAGAGCATTGCACGTATGATTTATTCTGAGTTTATTCAAATGGAACGGCTATTTGTTACGTAAAGACCTGGTAGGGACCGAAAGTTAATAGATTTTAAAGAGAGGAACAGTCAGTTTCCCCTCGATAATATTGAGCAAATAAAAAAAAAAGAAAGTGAGAAAATCGAAATTATACTTTGTTGTTGTTTAAGATTAATTAGGGAAATGCAGAGAAGAGAGGTTAAGTAAAACATTTTGTATTCGTTCAATTCCGTCAATAGAGCATTTGTGGTAAGGTCTCCAAATAAACACGGCATGTTCTAATGTACAACGAACAAATATTTAAGAGTATAAGATTCCACAAAGTTCGAGCTATTCCTTCTTATTAAACGAAGAGTAGATTACGCTTTAGATAGAATAAAATTTATATGATTAAGAAATCAAAACGTTTATCAAAAACTGCCCATAGATCTTTGATTTCTTTAACAGATTGAGTTTTCAATAGATTTAGTTATTTTTAAATACGTGAGTTTAAAATATTTTTTTATATTTAGCGACAATCAGAAGACACCGCACCATTTTACTAAACTAATTATTATCATCAGCCTGAAGTTTATATGAATCCGCCGAGTTTTAAATATTTGAATATATTTTTAAATCAGCCGCATGCAGAAGGAATTTGGTAACAAAAAAACTACTGATATCATTGGTAAATAAAACGAAACGCAAATGACTCAAGATACTTCCTTGAAGTACGACAGAGGACGCAAAAAAAGAAGCAGATGAGGCGCCATAAACAGAAACTATACATATATATATAATTGGGGCGTACACACTTTTTGGGTGTTTGGCCGAGCTCCTCCTCCTATTTGTGGCGTGCGTCTTGACTTTGTTCCACAAATGGAGACATCTACAGTTTTAAGCCAACTCCGAACCACAAATGTTTTTTAAGATGTCTTTCACTTAAGTAAAGGTGCAGGCCGCAATGCAGGCTGGTTTTCTTGCTTGTCGTCGATAGCTGTCAAAAGTGAATAGAACAACACTGAAATATATGAAATGAGACCAATGGGCAGACTTATTTCAAAGTAAATTTTGAAATAGCTCAATGTTATATTTGCAGCGCTTTTGCCATTAGGAATTGAATACCTCTGCTTTTCATTTAATTTGAATTGGTCATTGTACAGATCCATTTGTACAATAAATTTGGTTAGCTTCATTTGTGAATTTCGGGCAGATTAGAGAGATTGAGTATTTAAATTTGCTTTTCAAAAATGTTTGAAGGAGTTTTAATAAATGCCATTGAAAAGCTTAGATGTATATATGATTCTTGAATTGTTCCTTGCCTCTTGCAAGCTGCGAAAAGCTGAATGTGCCAATGTTTTTGTTGATCTATAATATCGGTCAGTCCATAAGTTCGTGCATTTTTTAAGGTGGTTTTAAAATTAATAAAAAAGATTTTTAAAGTATTTATTAATCAATAATATATTTTCCTTCATTATTTATAATGTCTTCCCAACGTTTATGCAAATTTTTAATTCCCTGCTCAAAAAATTTATTGTCCTTAGAGCCAAAATACGATTCGATATCCCTTTTTATAGCTTCTTTTGAGGAGTAGTTCTTGTTACTGATATGGGATCGAAGTCCACGGACGCGGCATTAGCTCCCATCCGAGCTCGTTCAGCTTGCCTAATACAGGGTTGGCCATATTAAACTGACCCATTGAGTAACCCTATAACTTTTTACTGTAATTTGAAATCTAAGGTTTACGTCAACAAGCCAAAGACACTTGGCGCACTTAAGGCCAATATCCGACGGGAAATAGCCGCCATATCGGCCGAGACGCTGGCCAAAACTATGGAAAACGCCGAAAAACGGGCACATTACGCTATACGAGCTAAGGGCGACCACTTGCGCGATATCATATTCAAAAAGTGATGTAAACGAATCTCCTTGAACTAAATTAAATGTTTTTCACAATGAAACACAAAAAAATGTTTCTTTTTCCATATTTTTTTAATAATCACATGGGTCAGTTTAATATGGCCAACCCTGTATTTGCCTTGTGGTATAAGGTCTTGCGTTGTCGTGGTGAAACAAAACTTTGCGTCTATTCACCAAATACGGCCAATTTTTTTTAAGTGCCTCATTGAGGTTTGATAGCTGATGGGAATAATAATCAGGAGTTATCGTTTGGTTTGGTTCCAGAAGTTCATAATAAACAATACCGGCCATATCCCACCAATTAGGCAGGAGAATCTTTTTAGGGTGAAGACCATCTCTAGGGGTCGGTTCTGGTGTTTCATCTTCATCTAACCATTGACGTTTGCGAACAGGATTATAGTAAAGGACCCATTTTTCATCACCAGTAACGATACGGTTAAAAAAACTTTCATTTTCAAGCCGTTGCAGCAGCTGACAACACACATTCACTCTCTGCTGAAGGTTGGCGACGGAAAGTCTATACGGAACCCATTTTCCCAGCTTTGAAGCCTTTCCCAACTGAACCAGGTGCCTGTGAACTGTTCCATGCGATGAGCTATCATATCGACTGTCAAATTTGGCTTAGCTTCCACGAGTTCGAGCAAGGCGTCGGTGTTAATGACTTCAGGACGACCAGCGCGTGGTTGTTGCATTTTTACCACTTTTATAAAAAAAATACAAAATATGCCTCTTATACGCGTTCGAAGATTCCATTTTATTTTTTAACAATACGTGCTTCTATCCACGATTAAAATCACTTGTTGAATGCACAATATATCAAAGAAAATATAAATAGTTCCGTTATATTCCGCGAAAAATTTTTGTATGCCAAAACCGTACAAAAGTGAAATTATGGGTAAAATACGCACGAACTTATGGACTGACCTAATATAATTCGCGCAACCAAAACTTTCGTATTTGGCGTCTTATCTTGTACATTTTTACTATTAAAAGGAAAATTCGCAATACTTTTTCCCTGGTTGTAGTTAAAAATATATTATGTATTATTGAATACGGTTGACATCCCTGTTTCCTTTTTCCTTTTACAAATTATCTGATTGTTATGATAGCTTCAAAGCGCCCATTTTGCCATACAAGTTTTCAAAGCCAAACAAAACAAGTACAGCAAGCAAAGCCAGCCTGCATTGGGCCAGCACTTTAAGGTAGCAGCCAATCTAGAAAAACTGAGTGAAAGCCCAGATATAGAAATTAATCTACATATACCAATAAAATCGTATGCGATAAAATTTGAGTTGAAACAAAATTAGTAGTTCACTAGATAGTTTTCCTTGTAGCCTTCGTTAAATAAGAGATACCACAAGCAAAAAGAAAGTAATCATCCCTACCGCTCCCACTTAACTTTGTTTTAAAATATTTATAAAATTGCCAACCTTAACCATCAAATTTTTACGACTACCAATGCAAGCGCATACTTCAATGAGCGTAAATATTTAACTCCCAACTAACACAGCCATAATCATTAAACTTTTATTTACATCCCCGGCTTTCACATTCGCTTTTTTTATTTCATATTTTATTAGCGCCTTTTTTGCTGAAATTTTCCTTTATTTTTGCCCCGAGTACTCTCTTTTTTGCTGCAGACCTGACAGTTGACATTTCATTGTATAAAATCGTAAAGCTTTTGGATGTGTTGCTCGTGCCACAGCACTTATGGCATGTTGCAAGGCCTTGCGGAGAAAACATAGTTTCTTAACACAATTACAATCAAGCGCATGCACATAAAAAACATATACAGGGTAGATAGTCCAAATGCATGTTTCTTTCTGAGTCATGAGTTAATTTGACATTGGCTGCTGATGTTTGGTTTATACAGGAATAGGATTTATTGACTAATTTTAGACAATTTATTTGTTGCTTATTTAATTTTAATAATTTTTTTAACAATGCAAAATCAAAATAAGGAAAAGAAAAAACAATTACCAAAAATTTCATCAAAATTGAAAAATTTTTAAACAGAATTTCTAGAAACATTTTGCATATGCAAGTTTATAGTCAACTAAATTCTGATAATAAAATGCAAGTTTAAAGTGGTTCAAAAATCATTTTTATTTTTGAAAATATTTTCTGCTGACGGTCTTGTGCGTTTTCTCGAAATAGTGATCACTCTACATTATTTTTATGTAAAAGAAAATACTCAACGCCGCACAGTGGTCAAGTAGCACGACGTTTTGCCCAAAAATCCCAAAATCGAAAGTTACCGTTTGAGGTAAAGCTTCATATATTCGTCAACAGATGGCACTGGAGCATTAAAATCCAAAGGAACAGATGTTTACATTGACAGGTGTTCCGTGGTGAACGCTCAAAAGTGCCATTTGTCGGGACTCGCGCGAGACAGTACGCATGCACGTTTTCGAGCGCCACACAAAAATATTTGCAGATTCACCATTTTTCAGCGAAAAAGGGCAAACTAAAATGGATGTTGTTCGGAAAGGTATGTACATTACGAAAATACTTTACTGTAACCATATTGTTGTATTTTTAGAGGCAATATTAATGACGCAATACAAGCCTTTTTTCCCCTTTTTTTCAATTGCACTTCTTTTCGTAGATATTTATTTTTATTGCCACGAATTGCCGTTTCCTAGTGCAGAAAAGTATACAGATTTCGAATCCGTTTAGATCTTGCTCCCGCGCTATCCCCGCTCGTCAAAAATACGCTTTCTTTGCAGCAGGTCGCTGCCGAGCTTGAAGCGCGTGTTGGGGCATTTGAGTCGCGGGGGGGGAGGGGGGGGGGGGCGATCGAAACTGGTTTTATTTGTGTGTATGCCTGGGAAATGTTAGGAATTAATGTAATATATGCAGAGTGTTTATTTCTACTTTTATCTCAATTTCTATAGTGAATATTGTTATTAAAACAATAAATAATTATTAATAAATGCAAAAAAGTGATAAAAATCATGTTTTGATAATATTAAAAAATCATATAATAATAATAATAAAATATTTAATATAATAAGTATTTTTAAATGGTAATTAAATTATTATTTTAAAGTAATTTTGTTTTTTTAATAGGATTCAAGAGAAAAATTTTTTTATGGACAAGGAGGAAAATATTCGATGCCATCCATGATGTTTTTCTGTTAGAAAAATTTGATAATTTAATACAAATTATCCTTAATAAACTAATGGACGACGCAACACCTCCATATGTTATCGAGGAAACATCAAAAGTGGCTTTGATCAAAGTTATTTCTGTTTTGAAAAAGAAATGGAAAGATGCTCGTAGTACGAAAAATCGTTCCCTGGAGAATAATAAAAGCTTGTTGGACGATTCAACGAGCGTAACGGTGAATAGTTTACATAAATTTACATTAATATAAATATATACATTAATGAAGTTTTCAGACAGCATCCTTGATGTGAACAATGACGAGGAGATATGAATAAATGTATGTTCTTCCTATTAAAATTTAAGTTCACTTCATAAATAAATGTATGATACGTCACTTTCAGTTTAAGTGTATTATTTTTCACGACACATTTTCCCCCCTTTTAATGTGGCATATTCTTTTGAAAATCGTACGTCTACTGTCGAAATCAAAGACTCCAAGAACCTTGGTAATGTAAACTTCAGTAAAATCTGAAAACTTTTCGCAAAAACTGTCCGCCATTTTGGGTCCGCCATTTTGAATTTTGAAATTCTGATCTCATATTCACAATCAGCGACCCCAAAAACTTCAGTAATGTGAATTTTAGTAAAATCTGAACACTTTTCGCGAAAAATGTCCGCCATTTTGGGTCCGCCATTTTGAATTTTGAAATTCTGATTTCATTTTCAGAATCAGCGACGCAAAAAACCCTACATGTAAAAATTTCATCAAAATCGTACTATTTATCTTCGACTTATTGTTTTCTGACCAAAACGTCGGGCTACTTGACCACTGTGCGCCGTCAGAAAGAAAAAGCTGTCAAAATTCAACGCTAATGAAAGTTGTACCTGGTTGTACCAAATTTTAAGAGGCTATAAAACTTCATGCACAATATGTTTCTAGGACTACTGATTAAAAAGTTTGAAGCTTTGTTGAATATTTTTGAAATTTTCCCGGAGTATAAAACTTCGATTTATAGGGTTTTTGTAGCACACATTTTTTTAAATCAATAATTAAATCAGACGAGACTCAACATGGCTGGCGCTGAGTAGAAACGGAGTTCTCGCTAAGATAGTCCGCCTCATCAGAGCCCTTTAAGAGAACACCTAACTGGCAGTGTCTCACAACGGCAGCATCAGCGATCCATTCAATACCAACGCAGGCGTAAGGCAAGGTTTTTCCCTGTTGCCCCTTCTCTCCACCATCGTCCTAAGCGCCGTTACGAGCCAATTGACTCTTCATCGTATAGAGCTTCACTATAAATTTCGAGGATCTGGACTTCGCCGTTGCCATCTGCCTCCTCTCTCACAAATTCACTGACTTGTAAGCGAAGACACACAGACTAGTCACGCTGGCTCGCACTGTCGGACTGGAGATCAACATCACCAAGCCAAAGGCTATGAGAGTCAACCACAATAAACCAAGACCTACAATAGTGCCCGGTGGAATTTGTCGAAAGCTTCTGCTACCTCGCCAGCATTGTTACGACAGTTGGTGAAGCAAAGGAAGATGTCAACTGCATGCTAAACAAGGTAAGGGCGGCGTTCCGCCGAATGCATACAGTATGGACGAGTTGCTAAGTTTTCAGGCGCACTAAACTCACTGACATGTAAGCGAAGGCGGACAGACTAGTCACGATGGCGCGCACTGTCGGACTGGAGGTCAACATCGAAAAGACCAAGGCTATGAAAGCTAACCACAATAACTCAAGGCAGATATTGGTTGACGGATGACCGGTGGAATTTGTCGAAAGCTTCTGCTACCTTGGCAGCCCTATCATGACAGATGAAGTTGGCAACTGTAGGGTAAACAAGGCTAGGGTGGCGTTCGAGCGGATGCATACAGTATGGGCGAGTTTGCAAATTTTCAGGCGCACTAAACTGCAAATATTAAGCTCAAGTTTGAAGCCAGTATAGTTGTATGGAAGTGAAACATCGTGCACAGAGGCTAAAATATTTCGCCAACAAATGCCTCCCCATAATCTGTAGAATGTTCTGGACGAACACCATCAGCAACGACGCGCTCTGGAGATTAACAAATGAGTAGCTCATCTTATGGCAAATCAAACGCAGAAAGTGGCGATGGATAGATCACATACTTAGAAAACCACCAGATAGCATCACGAGAATGGTATTGGAATGGAACACGTAAGAAAGCAGAGGTCGCGGTCGGCCAAAGATCACTAGGCGTAGTTCGATGTTGCGCGAGCTAGCAGGTGCCGACATCACATGAAATGATGGAAGAGTCTTGTCGAGACCGTATGCTAACGAGAGGAGTGAACAAGGGTATAAAAATAATAATTGTCATAAAGTTCTAGTGCTGTCCTATTATAGAGTTTTACTTAAGTTTTTGTTTTCATTTTATTTGCAAATAGCTTTACTCTTTCAACTCTCTTTGATACTCTCTTCCTTATTTACAATAAGCTAACCCAAGGCGAATTTATTAACGGCGATATCGGTAGATCAGCTGATTTGCTTTTCTGTTCCTTTCGCTGTGTAAATCCGTACCATTCGCACTATGGTTGTAGGCTTCTAACTCCAACTGCCTGACGGCTGTTCTACGCAGCTCGTCTTTTTCCTTTCACTTTTCCTTTTTATTTTCTATTTTCTTTTGACGTAACATTTTAATGTACAATATAAAACGTTGTTGTTGGCCTAGTGTTATTGGCCTTTAATAAATGCGCCTTGAAGCCAACCCTGCCTTTCCTTTTTGTTTACAAAAGCTTAGTAGATTTTCTATTTTTGGTAGGCAATTTTCTAATGAGTTGAAAGACCTCAGTACTGTAGAAATCAGAGATCTTGTAAGATTTTCAAAAAGTTCTCACTGGTTTTAGGAAAGATAAAGACAAGGTCCCAACGCGGCATCACAATGGGCTATGAGTCTGAGTGTGTCCCGTAGTGCACGACCGCTTTTACCTAACCGATCCTTTACAAAAGCTGGCTATTTCGCACTTTTGCCTAGTTCTCTCACTAATTTGATCCAACGGTTGATTTTTAAGCTATTATCTTTTTAAATAGTTGGTTTAAACATCTTCAGTTTGGTCTATAATTTAACCATGAATCGTCTTACAAACGAACAACGCTTGCTGATCATTGAATTTTATTATAAAAATGCGTGTTCTGTTAAGAAAGTTTATCGCGTGCTTCTTCCATTTTATGGTCAGTTTAACCGACCCACTGAAGCGGCTATTCCAGCTATTGTGACTAAAATTAGAACCAAATTTACATTATTGGATATCAAACCACCAACACGCTTACGTAGAGTGCGAACTGAAGAAAATATCGTAGCTGTATCGGCCAGTGTTAATGATGACCATCAATTATCGATTCGTCGCCGTTCGCAGCAAGTGGGCTCTGTTACTCAACAACGTGGAAAATTTTGCGAAAGGATTTAGGTGTGAAGCCTTTCAAAATACAGCTGGTGCAAGAATTGAAGCCGAACGACCTACCGCAACGCAGAATTTGTGGTGAATAGGCTCTTGGAAAGTTGGCCGAAGATCCACTTTTTTATCGAAAAATTGTGTTCAGCGACGAAGCTCATTTTTGGATCAATGGGTACGTAAATAAGCAGAATTGTCGATTTTGGAGTAAAGATCAGCCGGAAGAATTGCAAGAGCTACCAATGCATCCAGAAAAGGTCACAGTTTGGTGCGGTTTATGGGCTGAAGGTATCATTGGACCGTACTTCTTCAAAGATGCTGCGAATCGTAACGTAACTGTGACTGGTGAGCGCCGTAAATGATATCCAACTTTTTTTGCTCAAAATGCAAGAGCTTGACTTGCTTGACATGTGGTTTCAGCAAGACGGTTCAATTGGCCAACCAGATCGAGCGATATAACGCCTTTAGATTATTTTTTGTGGGGCTATGTTAAAGCTTATGTCTATTCAGACAAGCTTGCTTCAATTAACGCATTGGAAGACAACATTTATATGTGAGATACCGGCCGAAACATTGGAAAATTATGCCTAAATTGGACTAAGCGGATGGACCATTTGCGGTCAACATTTTCATGAAATAATCCTCAACATTAAATTATATGGACTGTACTATCGATTTAAATAAAAATGTCATGCATTTTTGTGAATTTTACTTGTGTTTTTTTGAAAAACTTTCCTATAGCTCTTAAAAAATCACTCTTTACAGTTACGTCAAGGTAAAAAGGTACTCATTTTTCCATTTCAATTTAATTACTCTTGTATTCTATCATTTATGGCCTTGAAGTATATTTTTCACTTTCTAAGGTGGATATCAGAACTTTCTTAGTGCTTGTAATGATTTTTGAGAATAGTATCTCAAAAGTTATTGAAATGTTAATTGGCGCATGAACTGTCTGTTTATATGCAGATGCATATAGACAAATAACAGGCAGTCGAAAGAAATCATTCTGAGTTGGAATAAAAACAAAGGGCAGACGTCTCTAATAAAACCATAAAACATCCAAGTTATTTAGTTGTGATTATTTTATTTTACTTGGACCAGCCTTTATATATATATATATTATACATATATAAATTTGGGTTCGCAAAATCTACTATTGAAAATATGCAAAAGTGACACTAGTTTAGGTTTTTTTTGACTTCTTTATTGCATAATCCATGTGCAAGTGGTCGTCACTCTGCTGCGACCTTCATCCACATTTTAACGATGGAATTGCTGCTGGCTGTTGTACATCTATAGTATGCACACTTTTACTTGTTTGTGCGTATGTATGCATTTGTGTTATTTGGTGATTTTCCACAACTTGGACCATGCATTTTGACACATGTCAAAGTGTCAAAGGATTGGTTTATTTTTACATTGCGAAAATAATATTTATCTTCATGTTTTAACATCGACATTGAAGCTGATAAACAAAGAGAGAAGTGAAAACAGTAAAATTTTGTAAAAACAAAGAATGGACAAATACAAATATTTGCAAGATCAACAAATTTCGGACATTTCATGTGGAATTGAAATAAAAATGCATACGCAAATACTTATGCACAAGAGCTAACATAACATGCGTACGTAGATATGTACAAACGTATTTGTTTGATTGTGCAATGTTGTTGCTGCAGGCGTTTACATTTCTGGCGTAAAATGCGTCAGTAATCACGCCAGCGGCCATAGCAGCGACGAGGGACATCGCAATTTGAAAAGTAAACAAATGTGTTTGTCTGTAAATACACTTTTTAAGAAGGACGTGGGTAACTTTAAAGATTTTTTTGGCCAACCTGAGGTTTTATCTATAATTAATTTTTTCAAAAAACTGCCTAATGGAGGCGAAAAACGCTGCATGCAGCGAGTGGATTTTATACCACTAGAAAATTTCCGTTTCATAGGTTCTAAACTCTAATGTGGCCCACGCAAGGTTAAATTAGTTTAAACTAACTATCGCCTTTCAAGTCTAAAAAATAGACCCTGGACCGTTGGGCTAATTTTTTGATACTTTTGTTAGAACATGTCGTCCTTTTTTCAAAATGCCAGTCTCGTGATCCAAATACTTTAGAAATTGCAGCAGTTTTTTTATGAAAACTGATTTATTTGCTGGCTGGAGTAAAATAAAAAGTAGGTAAACTCGAGAATTGAAAAAAAAAAAAAACAATTTAATAATGTAGAGAAGGCTTTTTTTAATTAACATTTCATAAATTTCTTAGACAACTTTTCAAACAAATTGTTTTGAAAACTTCATTCTTTACAAAATTTAACATTTTAATAAACGACACGTTTCTCTCTCTGGAATTACAACAATAACTTAGTTATACATATATTGCATTCATGAGTTGATAAAAAGGACTACACTAAAGACAGCTTGGAAGTCACTGAAGTGAAATTACATTCTGTTAAAAAAATTGTGTAGAGAAGTGTACATTTAAAAAGCGCGCGTTACACATATGACAAAGTTTTTTTTCCTGGGATATTGGTACAACTGTCCTCTATAGTGTGACAGAGTTTGAGCGTGATCCTTCAATAAGCTTGTTTTTGGCATTTAATTATATCAGTTAACCGTAGGTGTGCGCTGCGGTTTTCACTATGGATAAAAATATCGAACAAAGAATTTGTCTCAAATTTTGTATTTTCAACGGGATTTAATGTGCCGAAGCATTGGAAATATGACAGAAAGCGTCTGGCGAGTGCGCTTTATCAAAATCATGGGTCTACGAGTGGTATAATGCTTTTGCAGAGGGTCGAGAAGTCGCGAAGATTTGCCCCGATGTGGTCGCCCATCAACGTGAAAACGGATGAAAACGTCGACAAAATCGAGGAAATGATGGTGCACAACCATCATTTAAGTTTGAGGGAGGTAGCTCGTGGCCGAATCAGTTCGCAACATTCTACACCATCAATTGGGCATGATCGACTCGTTCCAAAATAGTTGAATTTCTTTCAAAAAATTCATCGGAAGAAGGTGGCTGAGGATATGCTCGAGCAAGTGAATTCGGATCCAACGTTTATCCAGCGCATCATAACAAGTAATGAGACGTCGGTATATGAGTTTGACATCCAAACCAGTCAACAGGCGGCTGAATGGCGCCAAAAAACCACGTCAAAGTCGGTCAAAAGTGAAAGTCATGCTACTCGATTTCTTTGATTATCGTGGTGTTGTGCACTCGGAATTCGTTCCAAATGGTTCTACATGAAACAGAGGATATTATTTGGAAGTTATGTGACGTTTGAGAGAGAAAGTGCCCAATTTGTGGAAAGAAAATTCATGGATCTGGCACCATGATAACGCACCGTCTCACAAGGCTCATATTGTGAACACTTTTTTGACCAAAAACTCGACAAATATCATCAAACAACCACCGTATTCACCGGATTTAGCCCCCTGTGACTTTTTCTTATTCCTAAAACTTAATTTGCCACACTGCGGACTCCGCTTTGCGCCGATAGAGGCCATTAAGGACAATTCGCTGAATGAACTGAAGAAGATCTCTTCAAACGCGTTTAAAAGGTGTTTTCATGACCGGACTAATCGTTGGCATTATTGCTTCAAATGAAGCCTATTTTAAAGGTGACAGAATAAATTTTGATTATTTTACGTTTTATTGAACAATTCCCGGTACTTTTTTGACAGAATGTATAATATATTCCATAAAAAATTATTTGGTATGAGGAATAAGTTCCGCCCTCGTAAAAGAGGTGTCGCTGCTGATACTATTTTTGTGCTCGCTTTAGTAATGTACTGGTGGTTTGAAGGTGTATATGTGAGGTCTCGAACGGAGTAGTTGACGTTTGTTTGATGCGAAAGGATCCTTTTTTATCTAAAGTCAAAAATGTCTACGTTCGTCCCGGCATTTGAGGAATCATGCTTCATTATTACCTTTTAAAGAAGAGTGCAGCTGAAACGTGTCGTACATTGATCAATATTTCCGGTAATCACGCCCTATCAAATACAACTTGTAAAGAGTGCTTTCGATGCTTCCAAATTGGCAATTTCGACGTCAGTGATAAAGATCGCGAAGGGGCACCGAAAAAATTCGAAGATACTCAGCTACAACAATTATTGGATGAAGACGCATGTCGAACCCTTGAAGATATGTCTAAAGAGTTGGATGTTGACAGATCGACCGTCGGTAAACGTTTTCATGCGATGGGAATGGTCCAGAAAGCAGGTAGCTGGGTGCCACATCAATTGAAGGAGTGGGATATCGAGATACGTTTGGTGGCGTGTGAAATGCTTCTTGAACGGCAGAAAAAAAAGGTTTTCTAAATCGCATCGTCACTGGCGATCTGGCGATGAAAAATGGAAATTGGAGGTTGCCAGGTGAACCAGGTCCATCGACAGCGGAGAAAAATATTCGTGTTTCAAAGGTTATGTTGTGCATCTGGTGGGATCAGAAGGGTGTCATCTATTATGAACTTCTTAAACCATCACTGGCGATAGTTACCGACTGCAGCTAATGCGTTTGAATCGAGCTCTTAAAGAAAAGCGGGCGGAATGGGACGGTAGACATGACAAACTGATTTTGCTGCATGACAACGCCAGGTCACACGTTGCTAAATCGGTCCCGAAATATTTAGAAGGACTGAATTGTGAAATCTCGCTCCACCCGCCGTATTCTCCAAACATTACACCTTCGGAGTACCATCTGTTACCGTCAACGCAGTCAGCCCTTATTGGGGAGCGGTTCACTTCTTACGAGTGCACCGCTAACTGGCTCAATGAATGGATCAAGTCAAAAGAACTCGAATTTTTCGTCAGAGGCACCCGTATGCTGCCTAAAGGGTGGAGTAGCTTTCCATGGCACAAACTTCACATGATATCATGTTTTATTTAACTTTTTAAATAATACGTAACTTTGGCAAGGACGGAAACTTATTCCCATACCCAATACTACTTATTTACGCACTTAAGATGTTATTTGGTTGGTTCTATGGCTACTATCATTTGAAAAAAGCTTGCGCAATTTGCTAAAGTGCCCGGAATCGGAATATAAAATGTGAACAAGCATCGTGGCTAAATTTTCTCTTTTCTAAATTAAATTAACTTTAATTCTATTGGAAAAACAAACCAAGTTTTGTTAAGATTTCTCTATTTTTACTATAATTATTGCTTGCATAAATGGGACATACATATTTACATAGGTGACTAAATTAATTTGTTTAAAATTTACACTTTTCGACAAATATACCTATATATCTGTCCACCTGCATTCCATTATCAACCAAACACAAACTGTCATACGCACTGCCCTATTTGTGCGCTGGGAACAATACAGAGAAGTTTTAAATTATTGATATTCAAGTAAATACTGTATTATGCCACATGCCACGTCCACTTCTTGTATATGAACTTTAGTTGTTAGTTTTTTTTTACTCACTCAATCAGCAAAAGAAAGCATACACACCCACTGACACTCACACACATCTCAATTTCCTGCGGGCGTTCTTCATTACTAACTCATCACATTTTCATCTTGCTTCTCTGATTTTGTACGATCTCATATGTAAGCCTGTGTATGCGTGCATGTGGGCGTGTGTGTTTTATAGTCGGTGCCTCGAGAAATGCGATGTATTGAGACTATGATAGAAAATCAAAGAAACTAGTGCTATGTAACACATACATACATATATAAACATAACTTTAATATATCGCACCCTAAATACAAAAGGGTCACAACTCAAAATACTAAGATTTTCAGGAGAGACGAAATACGTTTTATGTAAAAATTATTGTAATATAATATTTAAAGAAACTATTGTTCCATCATGAAAATATACAACATTGAAGAAGGTTCTACTATATTTTTTTCAATTTTATATTATGTTTGCGAAAATAAAACAAAATTTTGATTTATGACTCTTTAACTGAAATTTTTTCGATTAACTAGTGATATTATCTTAAGTTGTGCCTTTTTAACTGATAAAATTTTTAATTTTATAAGTTTCCCAACCTAATTGAACTCACTTTTCACAACTAAAGAGGCACAATGCAAAATAATATACCACGAAATGTATCACTTTTTACAGTTATAGAGGCAGAACTCAAAATAAAACTCTTTATATGTAATAAAAGTAATCAGCTGTTCTTGAGCCATTTAACGCAACTCAAAATAATTCTCTTTAGTTGATCGTACAAAAGCAACACACTTGACATAAAAATAGACATAACTGTATTTTTCCAGTTAAAGAAGATAGTTATGTGAACGAAATATTTGCAGCAGTTAGAAATGTGTACTCTGAATTAATTTATGCAAAAAACTCAGTTTTGGAAATTTTTGAGTTGTGACCCTTTTGTATTTAGGGTGCGATATGTAAATGCGCATATACATACATAGACTTATTTAGATTCCTAAATATGCATATACGAATAATATTTGTTACAAACACAAGTCCTGCGCAAAGTAACTGTGCTTCGTAAGTGCATCACACACACACACACATGCACACATTAGCAAAATTTCGATTTGCCGTTCAATGGCTTCTTCATCCTTCAGACTGCTTTTGTTAGATTCCATAGGAATGCATTAATTTTTTGTAAGATATTTTAAATCTCTTGTGTAATTAAATTTGCTAAAGGCATCTCGATTATGGAAAATGTCATTTAGAATAATCCATTGGGAGAAATGACAAAATTATTGAAGCATTCATAGATTTACATGCTTAGAAATGCATGAAGGAGGGTTTACAAACATTTCACTAAACGATCGGATTTAAGTCAAAAATGTTGTATATAAATATTGTATGTGCAAAAATAAAAATAAAACAATAAAAATCTTAATTTCAGTCAAAAAATGTTTATTTGTTGTTTTATGCTTTTTATTTTTCCTGTGGCCATCTAACAAAAAATTTTCTTATTTAGCAAAAAAATATAAATGAAATCTTTACCTGGTCTTCTTTAATCTATTTAAAACTATTTTTCGCTAAACTCAATGCTGCGCCTTTCAAATAAAACATTTTGAATTTCCATTTATAATTTCTTTAATGTAATTTGCTTATAGACATAGTATAGGTCAACTCCTGGTAATTGTAGAGCAAAACTTACGAGCAGAGTAGGTTAGTTCAGGTTAGGTTATGGCGGTTGTCTACTATGGGACACACTCAGGCTTTTAACCCATTGGAATGTCGCATGGGCTGGTGCCAAGTCTTGCTAGTGCATTGGACCTCCAATTCCTTGCAATGGCCAGGGTCCATATTACCTTCAGGGGAAATGGCATTGAAGGTTATCGGCTGTTATGTGAGGGTTTTTTCACGGCTTTTATCATTGCCATCAGTTTAACCTGAAAGACGCTACAGTAATCGAGGAACTGAAAAACTAAATGACGAAAACTGAATGAGATCCCCAGATATTCGGAATATACGCTCCTTCCTCCCAACCTTCCCTCGAGCTTTGAGCCATCTGTGTATATATGGATGGACTCGCTTCACTTGAGGGTAGGGGTTCCGCGAACGTTGTAATGGGAGTACATAGTCCATCAGTCTGGGAAGCTCCGAAATGCTATTTACTTAAGTGTTCAACCTTATTGTCGCACTGCGAGCGGAATGTCATATGGTATTTTGCCTGCCGATCCACTGAAAGGTGGTTTAATGTCGCACATAATGCTTTCGATGGCGTGGTTGACATTGCACCGGTTGCGAGAACAGATGCGAGTCTTTAAACCTTGTCAACTATTTTAAAGTTCACACCCTTCTTTAGGGAATTTCACTGTACTACAATACCACAGTTGAGATTTCACCTAACTACCGTTGCGTAGAGCGAAAGTATTATTCTGGATTCTAGCCCCCATTTTTTCCCAATTAGCCTTCCGCAGGAGTACAACGCCGTCATTGATTTCCGTACTATATCTGCAAGTGTGAGTCCCCAAATTAGCTTCCTATCCAGTACAAGGTCCAGATATTTAGCCCTTTCCATTACACTAAGGGGTCTCCCACGTATTTTTGCAAAAAATAGAACTATTAACCAACCCTCGTCGGGATACACAAAAGAAATCGTATTAATGGTCTGGGTCCGTTGGACTTCCAACAAACTGAAATACTTTTGCCGATATTGTTCTCATTGGGACGCGATTTGCGTTTTGACATGGAGACGTGATATCTCCAGTACTAGGGCGTAGCAATTTTATAAAATAATTTATGGCACAGGCCGATCTATAACGCCCTGAAGTATGTATAATAGACTAAGAGTTCCCTTTTGATGAAAGTGCTCAGCTGAGCCGTAAGTACAAGGACGTTTAGCAATTGTGAAAGGACTGCAGAAGCATTACTTTTTCAATTTTGGCAAATTTCAGCTCACAAAAAATTAGGTTCAGCCTAAGTGGGTGTGCAAAAAAAAAAAAAATTCTTGAAATTGTATACCCTACATAACGTTAAAGCAATAAATATCTAAATGCGTAGTCAGATACTCGTAAAAAGAATTCTAAATTGTTACTCTGTTCGTAAATAAAATCCCTCACAAAGCAGTCGATAACCTCTAAGGTAGCCATGGAATTCCACAAAACTCTTAACAAAATGGTTGAGCCATATCACCTAAAGGTATCACCGATTCCTGGTCATTGCTACATTAGGGGAACTTCAGCGCCAATAAGCTAGCCGGACTTGGCACCAAATTGACTGATGAGTATATAGAGAATGACATAGGCATACCCTTACAGAGTTGTAAGCCACTCCGCCATGAAGAAATCGTAAGAAAAGCAAGCGAAAGATGGCGTAATGAAGCCACTTGCAAAATTGCCCGTCAACTGTGGCCGACTCTTAATGCTAAACGCACAGAATCTTCGTTAAGCCAAAATAAGAATAAGACAGTTTGTCTGCCTAATAGACAGGCATGACTTCTGAAAAAGTTGTCTCGAAAAGCAAGAGACGATCTCGAGCTTTGGTGCCATTGTTTTGCACTATCCAGATGTAAATTTACCATTTTAGGTAGACAATCTTTTAATTTATTGTTAGATCTCAATATTGTGGGAATCATGAATTTTCTAAAATTTTTAAAAAGTATTGGTTGTAGGGGAGATAAGGACCGCGGCATCACAATGGGTTATAAGCCTAAATCTGCCCTATCGTGGACAACTGCTTCAATCTAACCTAACTAAGGTATATTTTCAACCTGATAAAGATTGGATCAAACTAAAATATACATCGACCTTTTCGATCGACCTTTACTTTAACCTCAGCGCCACTTAACCGATTTATTTTTATTAATACCATTGATATTAAGGTGGAGGTACAAACCAATTTTATTTTAGGTATTTTAGATATGTTCTGGATATGATTCAATTCGATCGAAAATAAGTTTATTCGAAACATGTCGATGCCATCATCACCTAGCAGACCTATTTTTCTTTACCAAAAACATTTCCTATTAGTTTGGTAAGAAACAGCTCGCGAAAGGACTATGGTGTCATTACATTTTGGCCTGTTTTGGTTACTTTTTTTAAATTTTCATGCACTTATTTTTAAAATACAAATAAATAAATAAAATGAATACTTATGAATCCTTATTGTGCAGAAATACTCATCATTTAAATTAAATTTAAAAACTTTGTACAAAGTTTATAAGAAAGCAACTAGTTCCCATCAACATTTCAAACATTTTAATCTGACTACCGGCCTCGGTATTCTAGCGTAAGTGCATTAACCTGCCATCCTGGTTGTAGGGTTCGAGTCTCACGTAAAGCGCGGTCCTCGCACTTTTCCAAATTTACCTACTTTCTCTGTTTCTAAAAACAAAAAAAAAATTTCTCCAATTCCATTCGTCAACCACAAAAACTTATTCTTTCCATCCTTACTCCAGCACAATAGTCTGCGCAATATTTGCATTGTAGCTGCTAAAACAAGAAAAACACACAGCTACACATTGCACCACTGGCGCCAGTAAGAGGAAGCAGACGCCCGCGTAAAGCGCAGACACACGGAATTTAGCGAAGTCCTCAACCATCTGTGCGATCCTTCTGCCAGAAAAAAGGAAAACACAGATAGCACTCTAAGCAGTAAGAAGGCGTTGTTCCTAAGCAACGGCAGGTGGGCATTCCCACTACTTAGGACTGGTAGCGGCAGGCTAAATCCCTGTCAGAAATCAAAATAGATACAGGTAAACGAAACCAACGAGAGGAGCGAAGAAGGAAAAAAAAAACATCAGAAAATTCATTAATTTTTTGCTTACGCAGTTTTACAGCCCATTAAATTTTAATATAATGGAGTGCCAGTTTGAAAAGGCTCTAAATTCTAGTTGATGTTTGATAATTTTTTTCTTTGACTGAGTTGTTCATTTTCTCTATATAAAAAATGTATGCATTCGTTTCAGTTGGTAGAATTCGTAAGAGTTAGTAAGCTTTGACCTCCATTTAAAAAAAAAATCGGTCGTAAATTTTAAAAATATTGTACGGCGGATATTATCCCTGGGCTCCCGCTAACGGAATATTGTTATTTTGAAAAAAAAAAACAGATGTTGTGTACAGTGTAATTACTGCTAAATGTTTTTTCATAACCAATCACAACTTAAATCTTGTGAAAATCCCGCATAAACTTCGCGCAAATTATTCACAACGCATACAAAGAAATCTGCATCGCATTAATTTTGATCGCACTCTCCGCGACAGTCTCTCGTTTGAAAAGTGAATCCGATTACGATAAAAGACATGCAAACAAAACAAGGCATGTCGTAAACGATACACAACAAAAAAATAAGAAAATGAAAATACGAGCGAGAAACAGCTCGTGCAGATAAAAAAACGGTGCGCCCGCAAAACAAAACAAACAAAAAAAAAAAAACAATAACAAAAGTAGTAAAATACAAAATCGCGATAACGGCACATTGAAAATAAAAAACAGGATTTGCACTTAAATATTTAAAACTTGCACAAAATGGCATGAAAAGGAAGAGCGTACATGAGTTGCTATCGGCGCAAAGTATTTATAAATACACAAATCCGTACGGGGAGAGGCTGACCATAAAAAAGGTGCTAAACTGCTAAAATATTTAAGCGGATGCAAACTTAAGACCAGCAGTGTGTGGTTACATAAAGTGTCGGCATTAATAGCAAAACCAAACAACAAGGAGAATAGAGGCGGTAATGCTATCTTAGAACAATGATGGCAAGTTGTGCTTACATACATATTTACAAGTACATACATACGTGTGGCCTTCGCCTATTGCAGCGGTGGACTACGGCCTTCAATGGACGCAATGCAAATATTCCAATGTAGGCGGTTTGGGTCTAGGCTAGAGTTGGAAAGATTAGGTGTAATGGCAGGGATTATGGGTTTGTACAAGAGTGAGAAAGTGAAGTGTGAGAGCGGTGGTGAGTGTGTCAGAGTGTTTTCGGTTGCGTAAACAGACAACGCTTATTTTGCATACACAATTTGATAGCATAGCTTTAGGCGTTAAGTTGTGTGAAGTGTGGTAATATTGGTGACAACAAAGGGATATTGTTTCCATTTCTGCAAATGAGAACCATGCCTAAATATACATATACATAATATACATATACATATGCGTATCTCTGTAAGTGTGCAGAGAAGTGGTACACATGCAAAATACAATCCAATAAAGTTCCTAGAGTGAGCTACACATGCTGGACATAAGCACGGCCAAGTGCCTGGAGCGGTGTTTACTTGTATAGAGGATGACCAGTTCACAATGATATGAAAAGAAATTTAAATACAACAACAACGGTGTGACATATCAAATTGATTCTGGCTGCATGTTTGGAATGCGATTACCCAGTTGAACTTGAAATGAGATCTCTTCAGGTGAGGAAAAAGAGAATTGCTGTTGAAGTGGTTGAGTATTCGTATTGAAATAATCATAATTAGAGACTGGCGGCGCTTTAATACCTCCGTTATCGTGTGGTTTTTGTTGTTTGTGTTTTTTGTTTTTTTTAGCTCAAAGTATAACAGTCAATTTTTTATCTCTAGGTCTGAGACTTCATTAATTTGCTGTAAAAAAGGCTTACCGAAGTCTTATTCTGGCTAAACCTGGACATTCAAATAAATAGTGGAAACGACTTTCTTTCACTTCCTTCGCTTGACGGCTTCCGCTAATGGGGTTGAAGGAAGGTTAAATCTGGTTGCTTGATCCCCTACCTTCCAGTGACCTGTAAAGGTTGCAGTGATATGTATGAGGAAGAGCATATTAACAGGTAATAAAAGTGTACTCTCTTCGATTTGATTTTGGAGTAGTAGAAGATATTTCTCCTTTCTGTACTCTATACTGGTACTCAATATACAGCAAAAAGATAGTATTTACTACCCCTTTTGGCAAGATTTTTGAGTAATCTCCCCTTTCTTCGATATTTTTTTCATTTTCATTCGACAGTGGAAAACAAATTTCGCTCATTGTGAAAATAAATATTGTCAGATTTTATGTATCTGAACTTAAGCCAAAAGAAAAAACATTCCAGTCTTATATCTTCCAAATATCTAATTTTGCTCCTTTTTAAAAGTAATCTCTTATTGCCCGTTTATGAGAATTTTTGAGTCTCCTTACTTACATATTTGGGAGATTTCAAGAACTACTATTCAACTGCAAGGCGAATTGAAATCCGAAAGTGGCATCTTCCGAAAAGCATCACTGCATTTTTCGCGATTTTGACAAGGTTGAGGTTATGCATTATAATAATACAAAAAAAAAAAAAAAATAAGCAAAACTATAATAACAAAAGGAGGAGACTTTATATGTTTGTAAAAACTTTGTGAATGACTTGGTAATATTGTGACATTTAAATTAAACAAACTAATAAAAACGAGGTGCCGCGAGTTAAATTGTGCAAGTACGAATTATGAAAAGACCTCTAAATGCAGTTATTCTTCGTTTTTATGAAATTTTGTATGTATAATTTCTTGTGTTTAGTATAATAGTTTCTTTTGCTTTCGCCTGCTCTTCTTCTGCATGAACAAGTAATTTCTCCTCCTTTTGTGTGTATATTCTCAGGGCATGACGTTGCAACGAATTCGGAAGGCGCAATCTTGCATTCTATCATTCTTAATTCAACTGTTTACTTCTATATAGGATTCTCCGAAATTTCCCCTTACTTGCTTTGCAGGAAAATGCATTTTTTTAACAAAAATTCCCTTATTACCCATTTGGGATATTTGCGGCAATATTCTCCAAAACTTCCCATTGCTCGGTTAGAGCGAGAAGTTACGGTAAGTAATGCCATACTCCCAAGGGATTACTGCCGGAATATACCAGAATTTTTAAAATTCAATAAATCTCAAAATAACGAAATTTTTTAAGAAAATGTGTCCAGTTTCTTTCTGATTAAGTCAATTTTTAGAAGAATTTAAGGTCTTCTTCTTGTTTTGAATAGCTCTCGTCTTATTATCCAGTGCGCAGCATGTCTATAAATTATCTTATAAGCCTGTTGAGAATTGTAGAGGTTTTGCAAAGTGAATGAAATAATAAAATAAATACCGACGCTCCATTAAAAACTTTAGTTAATTATTTTGAGTATGAAAATGGCGACACATTCTTCCTTTTTTTGTCAGGATGCTCGAATTGTCGTAAGAGTCTGAATCGGATACGGTTACTCTGAAGACGTTTCTTTGCTGGTATTCAGTTGTATAGTTTTGTATTGTTTTCCTATCACCAATTTGACGCTACAATCCTTATGGTAAATTGGTTTTTTGCTATCGATGCAACTGCCATGTGGTACCTCCATTTTCAGAAATAGTTATCCTAGGTTGCGGAAGAAATTTTCTAAAACTGAATGTATTTTGGTTTTTGTTGGCGCGCGATTATGTAGCAGGGGCTTAATAAGAAATATATCTACATAGAAGCACCCACTTTTCGTTGTGAGCAGAAGCAGATGCTAAAGTAAGGTTCAATAGACAGGCCAAGAAATGGCTTATAATAGATTGAATATGTTTGTAGGCTTGTCAGAAAGTACCTCAACTACGACTTTAGATATATTAACTAATAAACGAGAATCTATGTGCTGTTATTTGGACCTATGTGAATGAACGACCTCAGTTCAGTAACTGATTTTTTAAAATAACCGAATTTTTACCTTGTAAAATGCTGTATATGTACATATAGATAGAAAACTCAACAACCTATTCCTATGACCCATTCGTGTCCCTGAACAGAATAGAAAACAGAAAAAAATAGAATAGTGCTTACGCAGAACTTTTACTACTGGGTCTAGATAAATTAAACTATCGCCTTATCTGAAGTCGAGTCAAAACCAATTAAAATCATCCAGATCACGCAAAAATACTAACTTAATTCAACATGTATATATTACGTTTCCCTAAACAAAAAAAAAGCAAAAAAATACCTCATAAAAGCTGTAAAAAAACAATGCACAGCTGTTGAGTAACGCAAAAGTGCCATTGATGAGCTTCAAAGCGTGCAGAGGTGAAACAGCAAATGAAAGTTGGTAAGGTCACTTGGTGCGATGCGTGATAGACGTTCTTCATTTACTCATAAGTCCAATGATTTTTCTACCAACAGCTGTGATACTTGGACATTTGAAATGGCCTTTCATTTTTCCATATCCATTCGCTTTTTGACTGCCTGCTGTTCTGCATTCAACTCCAATTTTCATTTCAATTCTCATTACGGCTCTTAGGTTTGCTGCTTTCTGTGCTATCTCAAGTCTTGTGGCGTCCATTAATGTACAGCAATGGCGATATGATGTAGGGATGTGCATTTATGTGGATGTATGCGAGCTTTTATGTATTTGCATATGCATATATACGTGCATATGTGTATATATGAAGTTCATGAGACGTTTTGTTTGGGTCTAAATATTTACATACATCACATTCTTATGTAATCATATTCTTATATATTATGGTACATACTATACATATATACATATATAATCTGTATATACATACATATATCTGAAAGTAAACAGTTTCAGTAAGTCAAACCACAGCATTTGGAAGCGTGTTGAGTTCTGTGCTCAGCATTTTTGTCTTTATCTACAAATGTATGCATGTAGGCAGGCCTTTAATTTGTGCTTTTGAACGAGTATTGCCTCTGTTGAATGCCTTAGGCAAAATATTATTAATGCCATTTGTTTGCTTCACAGAGCTTAGTAAGACAAGTAAATATTGAATAAAAGCTTATATTTGTTTTGAGAGAAATACCGAAGAGAATATCAGATTTCTTTAAATACTTTAAGATTTTATGTAATCAATAAACTAAAATATTTATTAAGACGTTTTAGTGATTTATTACTGTATAGGTGCTGTGGTTTATCAATAAAAATAACATCACCATCATCATTCAGAAAGTGTGGCCAATATTAGGCCGTTAAGCGGCTCTCAGCGAATTTGAATGAATCAGTTGATGGGCTGACGTACCCGGTGTCATGACAGGGGTTTGTTTATAAAAAAATGGAGATAGAATTAGGTGTGCCTAAATCACAATAGTTGAGTTTGAGTGTTATATTAGATTTATGTATAACAGTACTGGCCAAAACTCACACAATCAGATACCACGTTTCAATTTTGCTAAAAATTTAATATAATCTAATAATGAAGAAAAGAACTCGCTCACACACCTACCGCAAATGGTGTTGTCAAGGAAACTGAGTAGGAAATTATAAGGAAAAGGGGATTTTTTTCGTAATGTAAATAATGAGAAGGACAGAGATTTGATTGAATAATTAACCTTTTAATATAGTTAAAGTTATTTTCATTCCTTGTTTAGATTTTTAATAAATATTTTGATTATAATTAAAGCAAAATATTAATTGAAAATGTAATTTTGAATTAAATGAAATTTGACATTTAAGTATGGAAAAACAAACAAAGAAATTATATTAAAATATTAATTTTTAATTAAATTAAAATATTAATTTTTAATTAATTTCATATTTTATGTAAATTCATATATTTTTATTTATGTACATTTTTACCACTGTGTGATAGCTTAAATGTAATAGATATGGAGAGCCCTTTCCCTTTTTTGCGTTCAAAATAGCCGCTTTGTATCTTAAAAGAGGTTTAGTGAAACAAAAATCGTTGGTTCGGTGGGCAAAGGAGTATCAAAAATTATTTTTATTATAACAAGCTATTGGTAATTTTGAGTATGGGTGTGGTTACCCAATAAGGTAAATAGGGAAATTTAGCTCCTGATTGTAAGACTTCTTAATGTAGTTGCTTGCTCTCTTTCTACCGGCGGTCGTTGCGGATGCTTATCACTGCTCCACAGGTTTGTGAGAGGAAAAAACGAACAAAAAAATGCTATCCTGATACAAATCAGCTGTCCTCCAAATACTTTCAAGCAAGACCATAAAAAATATAGAGGGATAAGCCAGAGAATAAGAGAATGCTCCCGCATGGATTGTTCAGATTTTCAACATCCAGATTTTCAAGGTTATAACCTTAAAGAATTTGTTCTTTTAATTTTTGAAAAAGGTTTATATCTTTTGAATGGGTCTGATTTGACTGAAATTTTATATGAGTTTAGAGACAACTCAAAAAATATTGAAAAATTATAAAAAATGCAAAACATAATAATGCATAACATAACATAACATAACATAACATAACATAACATAACATAACATAACATAACATAACATAACATAACATAACATAACATAACATAACATAACATAACATAACATAACATAACATAACATAACATAACATAACATAACATAACATAACATAACATAACATAACATAACATAACATAACATAACATAACATAACATAACATAACATAACATAACATAACATAACATAACATAACATAACATAACATAACATAACATAACATAACATAACATAACATAACATAACATAACATAACAAAACATCAACATTCACTAGGGACATCAATCCCGGACCTTATCTAAGTCGCGCAATTTCTGTATTATTTTGTCAGCAATCCTGGAAACTGAAATGTTTACGAATCCAATGAAAAGCAACATTTCTTTTTCGTTTCTTTTCGTTTACCATACTTTTGACGTAGAAGTCAGCTAGGTTTCCTGTATCCAATGGACGACTTTCTAGTACTTTCATTCCGTCGGTTTTCTCCTTCATCTTACTTCCTTCACAATGGTATCACAAAGGATGAATCCCTTTATCTTCGTCCAATTGTGCCCACTCCAGTCTAACCTCAGATGATAATTTAATCTGCAATGCCCTCTCAGAGTACCTGGTAATTCTATTTAATTCCATATCATTTTTAAATAAATTTATGTATGATTTTCTTTGTCTTTATTCTACATCCTGAATAAGTAAGGAGAAGCTACACTTTCCTAGGCTATAAAATGGCTCTGGGTATTTAAATGGGGGAGCCACCCCTTTCCTGGTTAATTTATCTGCCATTTTGTTCGCAGTAATTTCCATGTGCCCTGGAAACCACAGGATACGTATTTGTTTGTTCTGGCCTTAGTTGCACCATTTATCAGTACCAGTTTCGATGTAACCTTAAAAGAGTTGAGAGCCTTAAGAAATAGACGTTTATTTTTGTCTTAACCCGCACTTAATGTTGATTCTCGAGCGGCCTTTGGCCTCGCCTAAACATCGTATTAAAACTGGAGAAATCAGATAGTCGTCAGTGTCAATTCTAAAGATTAAAAAATTAATGTCCATATGTACACGTGCATCTGGGCAAATTGAATAATTGGAATTACACCCTGTTTACACAAATTTAAAATGATGAATTGATATTTCTCGAAAAACGGGGGTTGGGGGTTGGCTTCCGAACAAATACATTTCTTTACTCGTTAAATTAAGCGCTTTTCCCTGACAACTCTTCATATTGAACTATTTTCAAGAGCTTAAAAATATATAGTACGCCCGGATAAAAGCTTCAAAATATGAAAATATGGATCAATAACTTCGTTTCACTTGAATTATATTTTATGCTAAGAACGATATAGGAATACTATTAAACTTCAGAGTAGTATTTATTAAATAAAAGCTTATATTTCCTCTGCCATTTCCTCCACGCAGTGCAAATTTCATGCCGCGCTTGAGTAGCTAGCGATGACCATCAGATTTTCAACATTTTACTGGCGTAACGCGTGCCGTTGGCATTGTTATTGTTGCAGCAATTATGAGGCAGAACGTGATGCCATAATCAAACTAGCTCTACCGCAATTGCACAGCTCGAACACACCCATTCTTTCATTGCAATAGCTTATGATTTGCTCTACGAAAAAGTGAAGTCCTGCACGACTTTATTACTAAGTCGCTAATATGTGCTGATAAAGGGATAGAGATAATTTAAATTAAGGGGCCCGGTGGTCTAGAATCTTCAAAAAAAATTTTTTTTCTGATATTGCGAAAATATAGAATATTCAAAGTATTTTGGAGTCTACAGCCGTTTTAGCAGGTAGAGTCAGATTCGTCACGTGACGGCATCAATGTTCAGCATTCCACTCTCAAAACTTTAAACTCAATTATCTCAAAACTACTTTTTTCGGCCTGGTGTTGTAAAAAAAAAACAAAAACTGTTAAACCGAATCGTCTGAAATTTTAATATGTTGTTCACAACATCAATGGCTCTCGCCCGTACTGGAATTATATTATTATTTCAATTATTTGGTATAATTTTGATTAAAAAAATGAAGAAAACCCGATTTTTAGAATGTCAAATTCAAAACCGTGCCATTTTGTCAATTTTTTTTCTGGTACATAGGGTCATAGCTACAGTCATACTGATTAATATTTTTTTTGGTTTTTGTGTTTCAGATAAATAGAAGAGTCAAAATGGACAACACCGTCCAGGTCCAATTTTCTGGGAGGGTCAACTTCAGCGCCATTTTTTAAATTATTAAAATTAAAATTTTTTTTTCATTTTTGTATGTACTATTTTATATATATTTTTGTATGCACATTTGTATTACTATAGGTATCTCCATGTTTTTTTTTTCAAAACCTTTTCATGCATATAGTCTATGAAAAATTTAATGGCTTACTTTCTTATCTTAATCTTAGTTCCTTATTTCCGCATTTACCTTTATTACCAATTCTGAAAACTCGCTTGTCGTCGCTTGTAACAAAAGCAATTCGTTTGAGAAATTACCTATTAACTCAAATTCTCAACTACCAAATGACCAAATCTACTAAAATCGGTTATAACACAAAATACACAAAAAACCCACATTCATGCCGAAAATCTAATTATATTTTGCCACGGAATAAATTTTCTAATCGCACATTTCAATCAAAGGGAAAGAACTAATTTTATTTGTTGTAGAGAAGCTCAGCTGTCGTTGGCAGGATGCGAGAATTTATAATATCCAAATAAATCAAAGTCGCACACCCATTAGCACACCGACACGAACACCAGTAAAACCAATAATAGCAACCTACGAAGAATTTGTGGTAAAATGGAGGATGTAATTTAGGCAATTAGTTAAGTAAATAACTACATATTTGGTAAAATGTTGATCTATTATGTGAATTTATATGTTTTTATTTCTGTAAGAGAATGACATACAATGGAACAATGGAAGGTGTAATGGCTATTGGGGTGTAAGTGTGAATTTTCCCAGTAGTTGTTGTGAGAAACTTTTGAGTACTCACGGAGCAGTTTCTTATGGGTATACCGTTGCTTCTCATTGACTTCAATACCTCTGTGCCTATTTTATGTTAAATGCCTTAATGGTGAGTATTGAAAAAAACTCAACTTTCTCTCCTAAACGAGTAGTGAGGGAGTCAATTAAAAAAATCCACTTTGCCGCACAAAAAGAGAAGAGCTGGTTCTTTTAAAATAATAAGAAGAGACTCCTCCTTCCAGCCTCTTTAGTTTGTAATTAGGGATTACAGATGTAAGGACTACTTTTTTAAACCAAATTTTCTAGTTAATGATTTTTTTCCATTAACAAATTAAGGAAATAATAGTGGGGCCAAATGAAGTAAACAAAAATTCGTATTTTTATACTTCTTAAAGAAATGGTTTTATTATTATAGTTTTAATATTCGACTTTTCATATAAAAATTAAGTAAAAATTTCACGGAACGAAATAATAAAAGGGCCAAATATAAGAAATAGACAAATTTTATAAAAATTAACTGATTAAAATTAACTTTAACTAGGAACCAGAATTAACACCGATAATAATGTCAGCCTTGATATCCAACGTAGAATCTCTCTTGCCAAAAAGTGCTACTTTGGACTAAGTAGGCCACTGAGTAGTAAAGTTCTCTCTCGACGAATAAAGCTACCATTTTATAAGGTTCTCATCATGCTTGTCTGATCGTATGTTGCAGAAGCTTGGACGATGACAACATCCAAAGAGGCGCTCCTTGGAGTGTTTGAGAGAAAAATTCTATAGAAGATTTTTGGATCTTTGCACATTGTTGACTTGTTATGCCGTCCGAATGGATGCAAACGCTCCGGCTCCGAAAATTTCCATGCGGTACCAGCTGGTCGTATTAGAGGAAGAGGAAGGCCTACTCTGCGGATAAGGACTTGGCTTCACTTGGTGTGTCCAAATGGCGTTGGTTAGCACGAGAAAAAAAGGACTGACGCGCTTTGTTGAACTCGCCCAAAATTGCGTAAGCGATTATCGCGCCAATTAAGTAGAAAAGAAGATTCAAATTAACGTCCGCATTTTAATACTTTGCCGATGAGCCCTTGTTAATTATGACTTGCGGCAGTCCTCGTGGCATTGAATTTATCAGCTTTTTGACGGTGTTTTGATCACTTCCACTCCGCTCTGTTCAGATGCCATCTCTCAATACTCTAGTATTGTAAAATTGTCGCCCATTGTTGAAAACTTAATTTGATAGGATATTCCAAAGATTCTTTATTGGGTTGAGTTCTAGACTGCAAGCGGGCCATTCGAATAATCGGATATCCTGGAACTTAAGAAATTTCTTAGTTCTTTTCGCACTGTGAACTGCTGCATTATCCTGTTGAAACATCCATTCGTGAGCATTTACTTCATCTCCGATCTCAGTAAAGATCCCACCCAACAGCTCTATGAATTATTCGGCATTTATTTTTGTGGAAATAATGCAAAGTGGGGTCTGACCATGATATCCAAAAGCAGCCCAAATCATTAGTGAACCACCTTAGCTTTCCGCTTGTTGTGGCAATATTTTTTCTATTTGTCGGGACCTTCAAGGCAAAGGGCAAGGTGGCGCAAAATTATTCATCAACTCGGTTTTTGAATAACTATTTTACTAGAAAAAAATATTACTTTCTAATTTCCATAAAAACAATATTTTGAATGATGGAAATCCTTATTTTCACCTTTACGCGCTCCATTGTATACCGCAGCTCTCTTCGTATACTGCACCTGTCTAGTGCACAAAGGTGATACCCGAAATTGCGCCAGCCTGTACAATGGAACAAAATTGGTTCGTATATTTCAACAAGTAAGGGAGATTTATCAAGACGATCTACGTACGAATCGCCCAGTGCGATTAGTGACCGAAGGAAATGTTTAAAAAGTCGAAAAATTAGTACTGACCGAAAAATTAAAGATAACAGATGGGTTCCCTCTGCCATCTATTATACAGATTAGGCAAGAATTATTATTATTTGCAAGTGCAAATTTAGATAAAAAATTTGAAAAATTCAATAACCGCCGACGGTTCAAGAGTTTTTGGAGGCGTGACAGCGTTATTTGGAAATTTGATTTGAAATTTGCAACCGCATTGTGACCGTTGATGAAACCTGGTTGCGTCAGTATAATCTGGAACCGAAACGAGAGTCGATTTGTTGCGCAAAGTCGGTTGAAATAGGTAGAAAAAGTAAAGCAGTCGATATCGGAGATTATGGTTACCATTTTCCGAAGAAATTTTTTTTAAGTAATTGATTAGATGCTTGCCTAAGAATATTAATTATAATAATCGGCCAGGACTACACAAATTTCCTGAGTTAGGCAAATGCGACAGTCGTACAGAATAGACATGGATCACCGATGGAAAAGAAATTATTACCTAAAATTTTTTTTTTTGAAAAATTGTAAAAAAATGTATTCGTTCTTAAATCCACTTACTTTAGTTTTCTTCTACTTAAACTGATCTAATTTCAAAACATCAGAAACTTTTCAACACTTTGCTCAATTACCGTCTGGATATTGTAGCAGTTTGAACTCCTATTTTTGCAGAATCGACCCTAAAATACTCCATATATGCCCGGCATGTGAAGGTACATCGGACGATACTAACCACCTATTCTTATGCCCTCTGAAACCCGCTCACTTACATCCGTCTCCCACTGGATCCAACCAGTCGAAACAGCACGCTTTCTGGGCTTACCGTTGGACGATGACCATCAGTGACTACACCGCACTAGCAGGGCCTAGTGAACTGCTACAACAACAACAACAACAGTTGTATCTTATCTTTTCTTCTGTTTTGGTTTTTTGCAAAGTGAAATGATATCAACAATAAATAGTAGGTAAATTAAGGTTAACAATTTTTGCAAATGGTGAAAAAACTATATTTTTTTCAGGTAGTTTATGAGAAAACATTTTATTTTATTAAAACTACTTCTAATTTAGTAAAGCATCGATAGTGTCTAAGATCATCAAACCTTTTTAGATATTTTAGTACTATATTTTCATACATTTTTTCGGCTAGGCAATACTTCAAAAGAAGTCAAATTACTTTTTTATTATTAGTAGTGCGCTAAATAAGTTCTTAGAACACAAACGATTTTTAAGGTCAAACTGTCAGCCTTTGGGCATACTACAGATACAAGATTATTATTAAAACTCGCGGTTTGCTCTGGAACCACATCAAAAGGAGTACTCCTTTATTTCTTGCTTTGGTAGAACGCACTTTTGGCTCTACTGGGATTCCGTTTGTATTCGATTACAATAGACTCTAAATGTATTTCTAAGCATTAAAATAAATCAAATTATTTGAAAACACTTTTGCTTTTGATGTAACAGGAGGTTGCGCTTTGCTTGTTTTGCATTCAAAAGCCAAACGAGAATCGAAAGCTTGACTGTTAGTGGCGAGATAATAACAAAAGTGCTGCTGCTTTTCTGGGCCATGTTCGATGCCGCTTCCTTGCATGTTGTATGTACATAACTATGTATGTAAGTAGTTCATTGGAACAATAGGCGAAATAAACAAAACAGTTAAGTGAACAATAAATAACAAAGCAAACAATGGTGGGCTAACGAAAATTTTATGGTACGTATAGTTAATGGCGGCCAACAATAACAAACAAACAAAGTTGGGGTTGCGGATGTTCTGCGAAGTAGTGTTTCCCGCTGAGTCTGGTTGTGAGTTGAAGGAAAGTTTTTAAAATAATAGGAAATTGAACATTTTATTTCATGATCTTTGTTTTGCAGCAATTTTCCTAGCCTTTAACTCAGCTTGGGAACTACTAAATCAAACTGTTTATTTAAATATGTGAAAATTCAAGCAAAATTGCCAATTCGATAAGTTATTTTCTTTAATTAAATTGAATGGGAATATGTTAAACGAACGAAGTAACTTATTGGCCAGTGTTCACATTTTATTTGATTTTCATTTAATTTTAGTAGTTTTCTTAAGAAAATATAGTTGCTCAAATACCATCTAAATTCAAGTTTATAGCTTTGTGGGAATTAAAAAAAAACAAAAAAAAATCATAAAATTTTCAAACTTTTTAATCAGAATTTTTTGCCACAAAAAAATTCATAAAACTTTCAAACTTTTTAATCGGAATTTTTTGCCATCAGCAAAAACATTGTCAAAAATCAATGCGATTCATATTTACATTCTAATACAGTATCTCACAAAAGTATTCGAAAATATTTTTTCTCCGTTATAAAATATCAGAAACTCCTTTCACTTCTTATTTATTGCTCAAGAACTAATTCAGTCATTTCATTGTTGCCTAAGCTTTAATTTAGGAAGTGGGCTATTTCTTGACTTAGTTGCTCTCGGGCCACGGATACTTCCGGAAAAACCTACACCACATGGGTAAGGTAAGCGACCACAGGTGCATATACTGCGAAGCATCGAGCGATGACGTCGAACGCACGTTCTTTAGTTGCGACAGATGGCTTGTGGAACGAGATGCTCTGAGGGAACACATCGGCGACATCGCGCCGACCAATGTGATCGACATGATGCTTGAACGCGATGATAACCGGAATGCAGTTAAAAGATACGTTGAAGGTCTAGTACGGAGAAAAAAGTTAGACCTCGTCGCAGTACAATAATGCGAAGCCTCACACACAAAGACATTGGAGACGAGCCTATGGCATGAAGCTGGTTACAAGCATGGTGGGCCCAGACGTAGGCGATTAGAACTGGCCTACTGGACGAAATAATGCAGAAACTAGTCCCGGGAACCACACCATTCGACGCTCTAGAAGACGGTCGTGCGAAGTGCGAAATCGTTTTGAACCCTAAAAAAAAATTTAAATATAAAACTAAATTTTAAATTTTTTTTTCTTCAAGCCATTCAACCATTCTAGGCTTACATATAATTCAGTAGGGTATCCTTTAATTTTAATAATTTCTCTTCATCTATTCTGCATTGAGAAGTCCAACTTTTACGTTCTCACAGCTGATCTCTCTCCCCTTTCTTTGAGTATCGCTGCTTTAAGGCTTGCTCTTGACGTAATTTGGTTTTCCGAATGGCACACCTTAAATCTGCCCTCAAGTGCTCGATCGGACTTGGATCCGGCGATTGAGGTGATGCTTTCAAACCATTCAGGGTATTATCATTATCTTCACAGAAGGTATAATGACCCAAAAACGAAGAATTTACTGGGATATAAAAGTCGATATTCGAGATTTTTCTAGAAATTCTAATTAAAAAGTTAATTTTCAGGGATTTAAAAAAATTTTTTTTTTTCAACTTTGCACATAGAGTGAAGCTTGGATAGAATGAACTACGTTTTCGTAATGAAATTATTAAAATTAGTTAAGGGGCAAATAAATTGCCAAAACTTGTCAATACATTCTTGGGATATAAGGAGTCTTCGATTCGAAAAGCATTAGCCAGTAGCGAATAGAAGAATTAATTGACATAAGCATATGTTGGCAGCACTGGAAATGAGCACAGAAAGTGCATTCTTTGGAAGCACTTAATGAGTGTTACTAAGACTGCGTTCATTTAGGGCAAAATTTGTTACTTCAACTCGTTACTTGTGATGCTCGTGCTCTACCAACACCCTTTGTGTTCTCGTTCTTCTCAATGTTGTTGTTAACTGTATACTAAAAATAACATGTGAGCACTACGTGAATACAAAAAGAGAATTCGCAAAGTTGAAGCAACAAAATTTTGGTCTGTATGAACGCGTTCTTATGAAAATTGACTAATACCGAAAGAAGAGATTTGGCAGCATTAAAAATGGAGAGTTACTTGTATAATAATTTTATGAGGTGTAACCATACCCGCTTGCGGCGAATCTTTCTCGATATGTTTGCTGTTGCTTTCACATGCAAATTTTTCGTCAAGCGAGCAAAGAAGTGACGAATCGAAGGCGCCTGTTGTTATTAAACTTTGTGCTTTGAAACCACTGCAATTTAGATTTTTATTGACATTTATAAAATTTGTATCTAAGGCATAGTGAACAGTAGGATAGGTAAAATTTGTTCTCTATTCTGTTTCCGGCGTCTAAAGTATTTTAATGGCAATTCTTAGGGTGTATGGCTCTAAAATGAATTTCGAGTCTACTTATCTTTAATTTTAGTTATTAATTCCCAATAATTTTGTTTTTTACATTTTGTTATATTTTTTCACATGAAAATGAATGTATGTATATTTTTTTGGGTTCTACAATATTTATTTTTGATTTTCATATCACTCAAAACCCTCTGCCATAAAGCAGAGCGTGACAAAGTATACTCAATTCAAACCATTACTAGAACGGATACTAGGAAGGTGCCAACGAACCACTCCTTGCTTAATTGCAATAGGGATAAAAGTAGAATGAATGAAATTCAATCTTGCATCTAACTAATTAGTAGATGCAACAGAGTAATGAAACATAGTAAAAAAAAAAGAAAATATTTTCGGAAAATTCATTAAATAACCTCTTTGGCGTAGCCGCAAGCAGCCACATCCTGCTTATAAAATTTACAGGAGCTCGAAATATTTAGCGCATGTGCATACATACAGGGTGGCCTAACTAGCATTTCGAATTTAAAATATACATTTTCCTTAATTAATAAATTAATTTTTTTGCATGAAAATAATTGAAAATGGTTTATTAAACAATTAAGGCAACTAGTAAAGGAAGATATCGACCTTTTACTTTTAAAATTACAGCGGTTATGTGCTAGAAATTTAGTCTACAATTTAGTCCTCTTCGCGTGACAGTGTGGTGTGCGGTTTCTTCACGCTGTATTGTCGGGCCTTATTTTTTTGAAGAAAATGGTCACACCGTTACGGTTACTGGAGACCGTTATTTGAAAATGCTGAAAGAATTTTTCTATCCAGAACTACGCCGAAAGAGAATTCCTTTCAACTCTGTGTGGTTTCAACAAGATGGGGCAACGTCTCACATAGCCCAGACTGTTATGACAGAGTTGCGACGAAAATTTCCCAATAAACTGATTTCAAGAAACTCCGAATTTCGTTGGCCCCCCAGGTCGCCTGACCTTACTGCACCTGACTTTTTCTTGTGGGGTTTATGTAAACAAGAAGTTTATAAAACAAAGCCAACAAATTTGGATGAACTAAAACAATCCATTCGGGCAACAATTGCGGCTATTCCTGTCGCAACTCTCAAAGCAGCAATGAACAACTTTTTACTAAGATGCCGTACTTGTGTCAACGAGCATGGGGGGCATTTAAATTCAATTATTTTTAAAACTAGTTAAGCTACATTTAATAAAATTTAATGACCTTCAACTTGAAAAAAAAATAAATGAATTCCATACACTAAAATAAAAGTTATTTGAGTTTCTTAATGTAGCAAAATTCATCAGCCACCCTGTAGTAAGGGAAGATATCGACCTTTTACTTTTAAAATTACAGCGGTTATGTGCCAGAAATTTAGTCTACGATTAGAAATTTGTAAAATGGATCTTTTTTCGTTTGAACAAAGTTCAACAATTTTGGAACAATTCGCGTCAGTTGAAATGGTGAGCAGTTGCTGTGTTGTTGTTCTTATTTATCTCCATTAGACTACTTTTTGGGGCGAGCGCCGTTAAAGATAAGTGTTATGCACATCATGCGGAGACGGTTCAAGTGCCGAGACTGAGAGATTTCATGTCAAGTGATCTAAGTACAATACATATTTGGGGCACGGTCGGCAATTTTTTCTAAAAATTGGTTTATTTGCAAACTTGAGTATAAGAAAAAGTAAATAAACAAAAATTAATTTTGAGACTTATGCAATTTCTAAAATTTTGGAATAGATTTTTTAAAGTGAAATATCCCCGCTTTTTTTAACATTTTCATAAATAATTTTTTTTTTTTGAATTTCACTATAAATATAATATACTTAAAAAAAGTATATAAACATTTTTTTTACTTAAAAAAATATACTTAAAAAATACATAAAAAAATTAAAAAGAAAATTTAAAATTAAAAAAAAATTATAAAATTGTAATTTTTTTTTTTGTTGTCAATTGTGAAAAATACTGTATTCACATTTTTTCCAATTTTTTTTTAATTTATAGCTGAGTTTATGTTCACTAATCACTTAGTTTCATAATACGATCCAAATCACTTTTCAAGTAGTAAGAACAGCTGTTCCACTGTTGCTATGGAAGCAATTGTAAGACTATCCCTTCTGCATATTTTCTTAAAAAAATGTGTAGCCAGAAGTGCATTCAAAATGCAAATCTTGATTGGGGAAGACCTTCCTCACTTTGGTCATACAAGTATCATAACAGAGATACCGGATCAGAATATAATTTGTTATAAGATTAAAAAATGTGTTTTTAACCGTAGGTTTGAAATCATAATTTCAGACCGCGATGAATGGGAAATGGGAGGATCTTGAGTGGATCCCAAAAGTCAGGAATGGTTCACGGACGGTTCGAGAACAAATATTGGAGTCGGTGCGAGGGTCTATGGACCAAATACGAAAATCTCCGAACAAATGGGCAAATGACGTAGCGTTTATTAGGTTGAAATTTAAGCATTTTCAATCTGTGGGACAATAAATCATATGACGGACAAAGAGGGTGCACACATCGCTATATACTGGGACGAAATGTAGCAACATTTATGCACTTAGTACAACAAATAAAAGTGGAGTTTTCTTCCGGCCCACTCTGGAATAAGAGGTAATGAAATTGCTGATGAACTCACTAGGGCAGAGACGGCAGCAGAAGCTAAATGCAGTGCAGGAGAGTACTCTTCGAAACTACTTCTAAAACATGTAGTAGAACACAATAGACCTTTTAGATAGAAGTGTCTTAAGTGGCAACTCTGACAAAACAGAGCTGGTGCTATTTACCAGAAAATATAAACCTCAACACTTTAGACTTCCCAAATTAAACAACCACGCTCTCCCGCTTTCATCGGTAGTTAGGTATCTTGGAGTGATACTTGACTCCAAGCTCCATTCGAAGCTACACATTGAAAATCGGGTAAATAAGGCTAGTATAACTTTCTACTCCTGCAAATCTATATTTAGCAAAAAATGGGGACAACGTAGAGGTTCTGGAAATTTTAACGTATGGATGCCTGGTTTGACGGGAAGGACTGTAACATCACAAAACTGAGTAGGGTGCAAAGGACTTCATGCAATGGCATCACCGAGCATATAAAACTTGCCCCAGTGCTGTCCTGAATGTCGTTTTGTACTTACTTCCCATCGACTTTTCCGTCATTTCCATCGCAGCTCAAAGTGCAATCAAGTTGAAGGAGATTGGCCTTTTGGGCAGTTAACCCCGTATTTCTCCGAACTTCGAACAGACCTCTCTATCTGCAAACTAGAGTTTGAGGGTCGTGCTAGGGCCATCTTTCCAAATAGGCAGGATTGGATCGAGGGGAAAATCTGCACCGAAGCTTGTGCCTCGGTCTTCACTGACGGCTCCAAGATGGAATCGGGTTGTCTTTAAATCACCAATTTATCTATTTCCTTAAACTGCTAGTGTTTTTCAGGCAGAAGTCTTTGCGATTCTGCAGGCATGCGAAATGCTTTGGGAACGTGGGAGCAAGGGAGATATTAGCATTTTTTCCGATAGTCAAGCCGCGGTCAAGGCTCTGACGACGCCATGGTGCAGAACTAGACTAGTAAACTCCTGTTAAGAGGAGATCGAATCTGTTGAGAGTGCAGGTAAAATTTCATAGAGCGAAATGAAATTGCTGATGAGTTTGCCTGGAATGAGAGAGAATTGACCTCAGGTACCTCCTACCCGGTTATCGCGGGGGATACCCCTCACAGTTGTTAAAGCGGAATTGCACGAATTATTTCTTAGAAAACTGCCGAAAAATTGGGGCTCCATTTCTTTATGTGCTATTTTGAAAATCCTTTGAACACAGAACAATATACGGAGGACTCAGAAAATCATGGAGACTCCACGCCATTCAATTTTCAAACTCGAAGCTGTGTTTACCGGTCATTGAACGATCGGTGGAAAAGCTAGGGTTACCATTTAACTCTCATTGCAGAAGATGTAGGGACCTTTGGGAAAAGGAGCCTCCTGTTGAGTACTTTCTATGCAAATGCACGGGCTTGGCGATTACGGTCACCGGGTGCTCCTTTCTTCGACAGCCTGGGGCAGTGCGCCAACCTAAATCCCATTAATCTTCTCCATTATATCAACAGCTCTGGCTAGCTGAAGATATATTTTTCTTGGAGGTTTCATAATGGTATGAAAACGGCGCTTTAGTGCTATTTGGGGCATGCCAGAGTGGTAATTCAACCATTTCACCTACCTACCTACCTATGTGGCCATTGGGAACACTACAGATACTAAATTATTATTATTAAAGTACTGCTCCAGCAAAGCCCTTACCTATAACTGTTTGTACGTAGCGATGCTTCGATCGATGCTATACTCGAGCCTACAAATACACCAATTTTTTGAAGAATTAACGACAATTGCGACGCGAAAAAACATTCTAAGCAATTTAGTTGACAGAATGGACTGCTTAAAGCCAACCTTGGATGAAATTTGAACGAAATGGTGTTCCATGCTCCAGCCAATAGTAAGATTCACTCTTTCCAATAAAGAAAAATTAAAATATATTAATGAATGTTTTATTTATAGCTGAATATATAAGTAATTAAATTCTGAGCCACCCTGTATACGTATGCACACATATCTATAAAAAATGCTTTTAGAGACACGCGAATTTCATTGCTTCCTGCATAAAACCGCCACACGACTGGCAATAATTAACGAACGGAAGTCGCTCAGTTTGCCGCCTGCCAAACCACAACGTGCACACATACACTCATACATACATAGGTGTATAGAAAATATATACCCCTTGAATTTTAATGCACTTTGTATGCATTAAATTGCAAATGGCGGTGGAGTGTATGGCAAAATGCTGTTTCAGGCGTTCGCAGCCACTGAATTGCAACAAATTACTTGTTAGTGGTGAAATAAAGGAAGTGCGGCATTTTTCCTTGCATAGTTGTGGTTGTAGTCAGTAGTGCTGAATTCATCGTAATTAAATTTTACGAGGCTCCATTGTTGTCCTCACACTGTACCAGTATTTTTAGCAACCTAATAAGCTTCGAAAATTGCTAACAAAGCCGCGGTTATGCAGCGGCTTACTAAAGCGCACAACAAATAAACGAATTAAAATATAAAACTGTGTGACACAACTCGTACCCGTACTTCTGTTCGTACGCGAGGTAAAGCTAGCACGTTCGACCGAACGGTTGATTTTTATGAGTGCGTGACTGATTTTAGTGCTCAGTGCCACTACATAGTGAGCTTACTAATTTGGTAAGTTACTTGTAGTTGGTTGTCTGCACATATCCTTTAATGCACTGCCGAAGTGCCAAAGTGCCAAAGGCAGCCGCAAAAGCCGGCAAAAGTGTGCGGCATAAAAGGTTTTACGCTTTTGTAGTGGAGAGCAATTTATAGTAGCTCCATTTGGTAAATGATTACATCAGCACAAAGCCACACACATACATACATACGTATAGTGTCTGATCTGCGTCCAGCTGCCTTAACGCGCTACACAGTGGCGCATAGGCGGGGAAAACTCAAATTCATAATTTTACCAATTGGATATCTTTGTCATATGAAATTATTCGTGAAATTTTAAGTTACTAAAATACAGGGCGACACAAATATTGGTGAACAAAAAGCTCTTGGATATCAGGTTTTCTGGATACTCCAGCTTAAAAGTGTAAATATTACAATTTTTGGTTATGTTTGAGGTTATGTGATGTATTTGAGGTTATGAGATAGTTATATTTTTTTTTTTAAATGTCATAACTGTAACTCATAGGCCAACTTTTCACTTTCTAAAACTATCTTCATATGTAAAAAAAATCTAAATGCTTAGATTTTGCTTATTGGATTAGAAGTTGTTAGTTAGTTTGTTTTATTGGGCCACTCATGTTGTCTATTGTGAAACATCGTGTGCCTGTAATTGAATATTATTGATTATTGATATTGGACAATATAAGTACTACACACAACTCAAGCTCATCTCGTAAAAATAACTGTAAGAAAAATACTTGTTTTCACCATATCGAAAATGAAACACTGTGCCCCGCCACTCAATTGTTGCATAAGTAATGGCGCGAATACTCGCTTTTTCGGTAGTTTCATACTTTTAATTGAGCCACTATTGTCTGGCGCATGCAAGCCGCTTGCTCTCTACTGTTACTCGTTACCTATCTGTGGTTGCCTAAGTGAATGAAGTTCCTTTGTTCGTAGCTATGCATTGTTGTTCTATTTAAATATTACTTATTTGCTTATTCTATTCCATTTTCTACTCGCGCCTTATCCAAATGTCAAACTCCCATTTCATGGCCCAAAGCTAACAAAAATTTCTAAACGCACCCTTGCCATAGCAATTAAACTCTGCAATTTTGATGGCGTAATAAAGAGTGAAATACTAAATATTTACCGTTGTGGTGGTGATTTGCTAGTGCGTTGATTTTGATCATTACGTTTGTGCGCTGTTGATTATCGCCGTAACGGCATAATTATCTAACCGAATCTGTTGGTAATTTGAGCATTTTAGAATTTCCAAAGCAATGCAGTTCATTTATTTAATGTGGGTGGTCATTTGTTTAAAATTCCTACATAATAACGGTTATTTAACGAATTTTCGGCATGGACTTGAGTGACTTTTATTTATTTGAAACCCAAATTTAAGTCCATTTAATATACAAATTTTGCTAGACTTGACTTTTTCGGCAGGTTGGAACGCAAAAATAACAAATCAGTAATTTGTGCCTTGGGCCGCAACTTTACACATCGAAGAAGGAGTGACCAAGAACGTAGAATATGAATTTAAAAAATGTGAAAATAGTTCGAAGAAAATTTATAGAGAATACTTCTTGGCCTGCAAGTCAAAAAGAATGGGTTGAAGACATGCATTAATTCGGTCAATTAAATTTATAGGAGTTAACCTTTTCACTGGAAAATAAATTTTGAAAGAAATTCGCATTTGGCTTTTGTTAAGTTAAGTTTGCACTTAAGTCCATTGGTAGGCCACTTAATACATCGGTTGAAAAGTCCCGGGCCAAATACATAGATGGAACTAGTTTTCTTGTATTCACCTCTTTTTCAGTTAGTACTAATCTTAAAAAGACAGCTGTTAAAAATTCATGATTTTCTATTCATTAGTTCGTGAGTTATTGCGCTAAGAGTGAAGCTACTTTTGTTATTTTCAAAACAAACAACAAGAAAGAAATTCGAGTTTTTAATTTTACATTGCTTCTTGATAGAAAAAAATACCGTTCAGGCGAAGCAATGGCTTGAAAAGTGTTATGGGGACTCCGCTGACTTCAAACTGACTGACGTGGTTGTAGAGACACCGATGATGCACAACGCAGTAGACGTCCAAATTAGGCGGTAATACGAGAACACATTAGAAAAACCCACAAAATCGTTTTTAATGAGCGAGAATGATGTAAGATTTGCATAAGAAAGATAAATCTAGTACAAAAAAAAAAAAATTAACCCATCGACGACCAAAAAAATTTAACCCTTTCTTGACCCCTAATCCAAATATACATTTATTTAATTATGGCTTGCCTACCACGTGTTAAAAAAAAGAAGTTGCTGTTCTTTATTGTCTTTTTAAAAATCAAATACCGTCGTATTAGTCTCAAAACGCTACAAATTTGAAAGTAAATTGGAAAAACAAATAATATATTATTAAATTGATTGATTGAAGCTGGTTAGAATAGTCAAAAATTATAGAAGCTTACAGAAAATTGCCATTTTTACCTTCATTTAACTTAAATCTTTTTTGAGGTTATGTTAACTATGAGTTGTTTTTCAAATATTGAAACATAAATTCTGAATTTGATCTATTCGTCTAATAAAGCTGAAAGACGACTTTTCAAAATTTTTCATTCCGAGCGATATCTAGCTGGACGATTTTTTCTTGATTCTCCTTTAGGTAATACAGGGTGCGCCAACTTTTATGTCGGTATGAAAACATGGAATAACTTTGAAACAAAAAACAACTGATTTGTAGAAGTGAGGTATTTTTATTTGGTTCGGTTATTTACAGTTTATTAAAACAATTTTTTTAATGCAATATTAATCAATCACAACCTGCGATCTTTTATCTGCGCCTCACCTTGTCAAGCATTTCGATTTTTATAGCGTCGATTTCGGCACGAATCTTTACCTTAAGCTGGTCAATAGTCTGCGGCTTGTTGGCGCAAACCTTACTTTTTAGATAATCCCGCAAAAAACAGTGCGGGGGGTTAAGTCAGGTGATCTGGGGGGCCAGCCAATGTCGCCTCTTTTTGACGTCCCGGGAATTTTCATTGCAGAAATTCCATTGTTACCGTTTAAACCTTTCTCATGCATTTGAGGGCAGACATAATGAACCAACATCCATCGATATCGGTTTCCATCAACCGTTTCGTTTTCTCGGTAAAAATATGCCCCAATGATGGTTTTGGCGCAAATAACGGCCCAAACAGTTGCTTTCCGGTCATGCAATGGCGTTTCATGGATTTCGTGTGCATTCTCAGTTCCCCAAATGCGCAAATTTTGTTTATTAACGCTGCCAGAGAGGTTAAAATTTGCCTCGTCAGTCATTAAAATTTGCTTCCAAAAATTGGGTTCAGTGTCAACCATTCGAACGACTGTTTGGCTGTATTCCAAGCGATGTGAATTGTCTGTCGGCAATATTCTTTGTGCCAATTGCACTTTATACGGAAACAAATTTAAATCATCCTTTAAAATGAGCGGTATTGTGGTTTCACTGACGCCAACTGCTGAGCGCGACGACGATACGTCGCTGTTGGCTCCTGCTCAACGCTCTCTCTCACTGCTTCAACAAGTTCATTGGAACGTCTTGGTCGTTGATGAACGGCATGTTGGCGATCTCCTACTGTCCCGTGCTCAAAAAAATTCGACACCAAACGACGAATACTCGTAGTATTGTTAGACAGTGCCTGTTTGCCGCGATACTCTTTGCGATATGCGCGTTGAGTTACAACAATAGAACGACTATTTTCGATATATAGCGTCGCTATTTCAGCGCGTTGCTGCGGTGTAAAGCGATCCTTGGTTGAAATTGTACTGAATTGACGTATCGAAAATATGTATGTTGAAGTCGATCGATTGGTAAATGACAAAGTTATTCAGAATTTATTACCACACCCTGTATATATTTTGAATTTAGGCCAATTGGATCAAAATATAAACCTTAAGAAATATTTTGACGCTAGTGCTCCGGAAGAGTAATATTTTAGGGTAAAAAAATATGTCATCACCCAACAGTGAAAGTCTGATCAAATTAATACCTCGGTTCAGAAGATTACTGCGCTTGAAGATGAGCTTGCTTTAAAGAGTCAAATCAATTTTCACTTTAATTGATTCGAAATATGTTTCAAGTTACAGCGTGTTATTGTCAATATTTCCGCAGTAACAAAGCCAGAAACAGAGGAGTGTCAGTCAGTTAGGTTCGTTTTTTTATGTCACCGAAGTAGCGAGCATAAAAGAAAAAAAAATTTAGGAAATTTAGATTGCTCTCTTCAGTACTAAATTCTCTTCTATTTGAATTTAAAATGACTTGTAAAATAAATTTGTTTTGTGTCTTTAAACCTTCAAAAATATTAATTTTTTTTTATCCATGTTTTTAGTTCACACAAAAGTAAAAATCATAAGAACTAAAACTTTATTCGATTTTTTGTTTCATGCTAGAATTGCGAGCTATATCTTCTACGCCATTAGTTGCAATTTACAGTGTGGGATTTTATAAATCTCAGGAAGCATAATTTCCTTAAATCGCATGCTATTTTTCATGTGTACGAGTACTTATATTTTTTGTGCCGTTCCTGTATTTCCAGCGACAAACAAAACAGAACAAAAACCACCTAATTCGAACAAAGCATTCTCAAAATTTTTAGTTTATAAGAAAAAAGATATACCGCATTTACTCCAGATGTCTTCAGATTCACTTGGAAGTGGGGTTTCTGTAGCTTTCAATAGTGATACAGTTTTAGTGGCGACAAAGTTAGTCCTTCGTGGCTGGATTGTACTGTAGCTTGATAATAATGCCTTCGAAATCTATTTGGGATATCTTTATTGGGAATTATTTATATTTCCGTCAGTACTTTCGCTAGGATACACTAAGGCTTCATATTGCCTAGTGTCCAATTTGGTGTCAGCTATCAGAGACAAGGACAGTTGAAGAACAGTCTCCAGGTATTCTTCATTTCAGTCAACCACAGCAACGCTTTTCAATGCGCTTCTAACCACAACTTGCCAGCAGCTCTTCAGGGTTGCGGTAAGCAAGTTTTGGACTTTTCTTTTGTTTAACTTTCTTTATTGCTCGACCAGTACGAGATGGTGTAGATTCACGCACACTTTTCAGTCACACTTATCGCAACGGAACTACAGTTTTATTTTAGTATAGATTATCAGCTTGAAAATACACCTTCCCATTGCTCCTACATCTACAATGCTCCATGCGAATTCTCAGTTATTCGAAACAGTAGTGACATTTTTCTTCTGCCAACGGATACCTGCCACTTTCACTTTCAATGTATCAACGGTCTCAATTTTTGCGGATTAGAAATCACACGGTGCACAAAGCTTCCTACTAATTAATCAGCAGTGCTTATGAAGACCAGTTACTATTCTAATTAGAGGCGAATCTGCGGTTCTCCTAATGCTTGATGAAATTTACAAAAGTAACCGTTAATTTATATTTTCACAAAGTAAAGGCGAATTAAAACTCTAACAGAAAATTGCAAATATATTTCTTTTGCATTTCTGTGTATATATAATAGCATGAGCATTAGGATGGCCTAAACAAAAAATGTTGTCTTTATTTGTTATTAATACTTATCCATTTTATTCAATCTCCTTTTCTAATTTCTCTTCACAAATACCCCAAAAAATTATTATATGAAAAAAACCGAAAAAAGTTAATATTTTTTTTGTTTTTAGTTTTGAATATTTTTTTTTAACTTTTAATATTTTTAAAAAATTTTTAAATTTTTTTAACTCTTAATATTTTGTTGTAGTTGAGAGGCGTTTTCATATTCTCTATGAAAAATAGTTCAGGGTTTATTTTTTAAATAAAGCTTTGGATATAATTTTTTGGACATTTGTGTAAGGAAATAAAAGTATGATATTAAATAGCATAGGTCTGTAAACATTTTATACCAAGTTTCCGCAAAAGCTTATCTTTTCATATTAATTCAATGGTGATTTTTAATTCGTTAACGTCACGGGTAAACATGCATAATAAAATAAATAAAATAATGTGTTCCTGGAAAAATTTAAAAAAAAAATTGGTGTTTTTAGGCCATCCTAATGCACATTATTCCATAAAAGTCATAAATAATTAAGGCCATCTCATTGCAAATCATTTTGCTTATTTTATTAAAAAAAATTTCCAAGCATCTTGCGCTTTGCTAAAAATATTCTGGTGGAAAGTGACAGGCGTGTCAGTCGGGCACAACACTTTGGCACGCCACATCTAATGAGGTGTTGAACGCGTGAAAGTGTCAACTGTAATGTAACGACTACTTACCAGTATGCACACATACGAGTGCTCTATTTCTGTACACACTTAGCAGCACGCTAAGGTAAATTGTAAAGGCAATGCATACCCAAGTATGCAAGTACGTTGGTATCTCAGTTGAATTCTTGACTGCTTACGTCTGCCTGCATTTCAAGTCCATGCCTGTAGACAGTTTCTACGTTAGTGCACACAATTACAAGCACAATATTCCATAGGCTGCAGTCAGAGGTGCTGCCATTGCCACGCTCACTTCCAACGGCACTTCAAACTTGACTTGCATTGCCGTTGACACTTCCGCTGCCTGTATCACCACTACCAGAGCGCCACACAACTTTCATTTGGGCCAAGTCAACTAACAACATATGCAAATTTATAGCATTCAAACCAAGAAAACAAGCAACAACAATTACGTTAATAAAAGTACGAAAAACAACATTAAAATTGCTTGCCAAGTTAAATATTTCTGCCTACAAAAGTGTGGTGTGGCAATCTTCTTGTGCTTTTGCTGACAACTTTGCGCAAAAGTATTGCAATTTCAGCGAAAATTAGTTGTTACAAAAGTAAAAGTGCCAAAAAGTGTGGCGGGGGGAAGATTGCTTGAAAAATTGGAATGCCCGTAAATCAAGGCGTATTGTTAGTGAGAGAAATAACAAAAATAAATGAAGCTTGAGTTGCACGAACGACTTTTCATGCGTTGCCTGTTGGCGGCCTATTGGCCTGATGACTGTATGGCCTTTTGCTTCTTTGGCGTGTACGCAGCAGTTTGACTTTGGTGTTTATCATCCGCTGTTGTCAAGTTGAAATATATTATGTTAGAGCTCAGGTTTTTTGTTGTTTTTGGCTTTTTCTTTTTTGCTTCTGACGACACGCACACTTTTGGAGGAAGTTACAGAAAATCAAGCTTTGCAGCATTTTTCCTTAATTTAATTTTGAAAATATCATAAAAATTACTTGCCAACTGTAAGGCCGTAAATTTTATATTTTGAAGAGAGTTTTGCTTAAGAAATTAAAAAAAAATAAGAAAAATTCTTGGCTTCGGTGTTACGAAGTTTGCTGCACCAAAATATGAAAAAAGGAAAGAAACTAAAAAAAAAAAAAAATAAATCGAATTTTTTGTGGTAAAATGTATGGATGTGGGAGTGTTAAAATTTATCTATGTATATGTGTGTATATGTGAAAATGAAAACTCAAGTACAAAGTTTTGGTCAAGCATACATACATACTTACTTACATATACATATCCCACTTTTTAGCTACAATCAATATTTTGTGGATGATCAGAAAATTTTGCTTGCGGATAATTATGTACAGTGGCGAGCATAACTTAGAGGGTGACGATTTTTTTAATATTTTCCAACTAAACTTTCAACCCACAAGTGAACTTGCCAGGCTGAGAGAGGCTGCAGATGGACAAAACTGATGTTAGCTATCAAGTCCGACCCACTGTCACAGATCCTCTTGTCACTAAGCAGAAGGGATTGCAGGCAGTTGGTTGGACTGGTGACGGGCCACCATGGGGCGAAGGAAAAGGTGGGCATCGCAGACAGTGCACTCTGCCCAGCTTGTGAAATGGAAGATGAGACGGCGGACTACTTCCTGTGCGTCTGCCCGGCCTTCGCTCGGATCAGGCTTGAGGTCTTTGGGACTGATGTGTTAAGAAGCGATCACCTTGGCTTTTTGACACCACAAGATCTCCCCAGAATTCTTGGGACGTTGTGTAGATTTAAAGAAAATTAAAAAGGGAACCTGAAGAGTCTGGTAGATTTAAAGAAGTGCAATACATTGGACTTAATGTTGTATGCGTGCTGTACTTGCTAGTTGTCCCCGACAAAAACAAAACTTTTAAAAATTCGTTCTTAAATACTCTTCACTTTTTAATATAGCCAAACTTATATAATTCCAACTTTCAAACTTTGTATTAGGTGCGCAACTAAGTTCTCGCTGTTTGTAAATAGATGCCGTCAGCAGTGTGTGCTAGTCGATTCTAACATAACCTAAACTCATAAACCGAGCTAGGCATATGGTAAACAAACTGCTTCGACATATTAGTGATTTTGTTTTGGTACCATATACTTCTGGTTTTTTGAAAATGATCTGATTCGCCTTGGCCGAATATTCACGCTGCTGTGTATTTGGTGGGACCAAGTTGGTGTTATTTATTATGAACTGAACTGAAACCAAGCGAAACCACAACTGGGGATCGGTACCGACTTCATTTGATGCGATTGAGCCGAGCACTGCACGAGAAGCGGCCCCAATACGAAGAGAGGCATGAACACGTGATTCTACAGCATGACAACGCTCGCCCTACGTTGCCAAACCCGATAAAACCTAAATGGAAACACTGAAATGGGAAATCCTACCCCACCCGCCATATTCTCCAGATATTGCGTCGTCCGATTATCACCTGTTCCGATCAATGGCACATGGTCTAGCTGACCAGCAGTTCCATTCATATGAAGACATCAAAAAATAGCTTGATCCGTAGATAGCCGTGGATGCCGCGACGGCATACGAGATCCACCAGAAAGATGGGAAATAGTAGTATCCAGCGATGGGCAATACTTTCAATGATTCACTTGTAACAATTTTTTCAGAATAAAGTTGTATTTTCATCAAAAAAACAGAACATAATAAAAAATCTAGAAAAACTCAACAAAGTTTCATTTTAGATTTTAACTTTTTAATCTACATTTTTAGATAAAAATGGAGTTTTTGGAGTTTTAATGAATTTTGGGATAATAAAGCGCAAGTTGATTAAAAAAATTAATATTTTATGATGGCGCTTGCGGTACTCAGCACAGTTTATAAAAATAGAAATTGATTATTTTTCATTTTTTGTTTTTCATTTTTGTGTGGAATAAAGAGAAAAAGAGCCATCAGAAGAAAACAAAAAAAAAATCAAAGGGATTCATTAGCTGCTTCAAACTATACAATTAAAATGATGTAATTCAAAATTTGTTGAACGGTTTGATGCCGCGTGGCGAATTTGTCCTTATCTCTCCTAAAATCAGTGTATACTTTTAAAAGATCTCTTTTAGAACACCCATGAATTCCATGGTACTGAGATCTTCCTACTCATTGAAAAATTATCCACATAAAATGGTAAATCCTGTGATAAATACTGTACTTAAAAGCATCTCGAAGAGTTTTGAGGAGTTAGAGTACCAACCAATCAACAACCGAAATGGGTTTCTTAACTAAAATATGTGTGTAGCTAATATATAAACTCGTGTCGATATATCAAACTCTTTTCTATTAAGTTTGTGTACAATATTACGACGTCACTCCAACTGTCATACCGATTTTTTAACATTTTTGAAATTATAAATTTTATATATCCACGAAACATACATCAGCACTTAGTAATAATTTAAATCAATGAGATCAATTAAATAATAAACATTTTTATTTTGTTAAATAAATTAAAATATGCGCCCAGTATGCAAAACAAGTTATTAGTTCATGAAACTTCACAAAAAACTCCATAACGCAGCCATCTTCCTGCTTCTTGAACGCCACTGTCTTTCTTACACATGGCATATCTCTCCTGCCCCGCTGACTACTCCAACTTGGCCAATATATCCGCTTCACGATAGAGCACATATTCCTTTTTGTCCTCCATATCGACACGAGTGCCGCCGTACTTCGGCAGCAGCACACGATCTCCCGCCTTCACACCGACCGGTATATAACTGCCACTTTGTGGGTTGCGAGTACCGGGACCGACCGCTATTACCACACCCTCCACCATACGCTCGACGCCCTTTTCGGTGAGCACAATACCACCTTTGGTTATATTAGCCGCCTCAGCGCGTCGTACCAGAATTCGATCCAACGTGGGAATGACGCGTTTGATAATGGAAGCCATTGAATGACCGAACGAAAATCAATGTTATTCTTAATTGAAAATCTTGTTTGCTATTTGGAATTATTTTCACGCTTGACAAGTGACAAACAAAAAATTCTGAATTTTTGTTCACAGCCAATGGGTTGTAGTTTGAATTTTTTCATGCAGCACACAGTACTCATGATGATATGTTTTGTGGTGGAGAAAGGAAGTGGGCAAAAATATGAGATGAATGCTGGTAAATTGTTTGAACAATATTACTAAACATATATGTATATAGGAATATGCAAGCCCATTGTTGAGTGTAAACAAAGCCGGGTGATTGAGTTAGGGTGCGCTGTGGCGTATACGTAACCGGAAAATTGCTTGTAGCGAATGCGTAGTGAAATTTACGGAAGCAACCAAGCGAAATTGTTAATGCAGTTACTCTTTAATGCAATTTTCAAGGACAATTAAACTTGATTGAAAGCAAAGCTATTTATGTTTGAGCGGAGTATATGGTTACACCTTCAGGGAGCTGCGCAAAATACATAAGCACAAACATATTCATATGTTTGTGTGCAGCTAAGTTCACTAAGAGCGCAATGTAGTAGTTTTATTAGAATTCTTTCACATTTATGGCTTTGCTTCGCAAGTGGGGATAAAAGTGATTTGAGCCAATAAAATCAAATCAAAGTGAGGTGAGGTGAGGTATGATATGTTAAAGAGCTGCATACATACAAATGTAAGTATAGAAATATTTAAGCAGGCTTTAGTCGAGGATGCAAGCTGCATATTTTGAAAACAATCAATTCTGCTATACAATCATTTTTAACTAATATTAGAATATTCAAAAATTTTATTTATTTTATGAGAATAGGCAAAATAGGTCAGGTTAGATGCGTTGCTTTCAAAAGTGTTCACTCAGCGGCCGAGTTCCCTTGTTATGCCGAATAAAATTTTCGAAGCCCTATCTCTATACATCCTTAAACCATTTCGAACACTTTCCGAACTCAATCAACTCTGCTAAACAGTGTGTATCCAATTGTCCAGGTCCTCGAAGAAGTTGCATCCCAGAAATCTGATTTACATTCTTCGAAGTGTGTGGCATTCGCAAAGTAATGATTTCTGCCTCCACTTCATCTGCATAACACTACAGTTTCAACAGCATTGGCATGTGGGGCTCATATCCTGCCTGCTAAATAGCCAATAACTCCGCGTGCCGTTGGTATTCCCGTAAGGAATCGTAAGATTGTTTCTGATAGCCGCAGTATGTTTAAAGTTCTTCATTCAGTGAGTGTGGGTCAAAGCGAACGAGCTATGCGCAGTAGGAAGCCGCATTAACCCAATAGTTGTTAGTTGCTATTTTAGCCTTTTTCCCAAGTTGTGAATTGAGTGTGGTTTGTATGATTCTGCTGGAGTTTCAGCTTTTCACCTCCACTTCCTGAAATACTAGCTCAAGAGCCGATTGATGCTGACCTGTAACAGAGATTGTTCGGATCTCCGACATTCTTAATTGCATCCTGGAACTTCCAACTGATTGCTCCCAGGAAACTAGCCACATTGAGAAGTGCTTTTAACAGTTTAAGATGGGTAGACTTAATTGCAGCCTTGAAAACAAAATTCAAGACTCCAAGTAGTTTAATGAAAATTATTTGCAGCTATCTAAGCACTTATATTAAAGCCGCAATAGATGCAAGGTAAAACAAATAACAGTTGATGCGGGTCAATGATCATTACTCGGACCTGAACTTTTTAATATTTAATCTACGATAAAATCGTTTGAATAGAGATGCCTGAGGATGTGCATCTAGTTGGATACGCACACGACAGTGTAGCTGAAATAACTGCTCGAAATACTGACGAAGCCAAAAGGAAGTTAAGTCAAGTGATGATCGGACTGCAGACCTGGTTAGAGGACACGGATTAAAACTAGAAACAGAGAATACAGAGCCAATCCTTCTAACCAACAGACGTATCTCATTACAAGTAGAGATGGAAGTACTCGATGCCACTTCATCGACAAAAAGAGTAGTCGAGTCCAACAGACGGATCCAAAATGGAGTCTGGAGTGGGAGCGGGGGTCTACTCCAAATCAGCCAACATCTCGGTCTCCTACAAACTGCCGGAGACAAGCAACGTCTTTCAAGCAGAGGTCTTCGCGATCCTGCAGGCATGCAAAATGCTTCGGGATCGCTGTTGGGAGGGAGACATAAATATATTTTCCGATAGCCAAGCTGCAATCAAGGCACTGTCGTCGCCGCATTGCAGCTCTCTTCTCGTAAACTCCTGTAAGGAGGAACTTAAACGCCTCGAACGGGCAGGAAACATCTCCCTCATCTGGGTTCCTGGGCACAGGAATATAGAGGGAAATGAAATTGCCGATGAGCTTGCCAGGAAGGGGGCGGCAGAACCGAGTCCAGCTGCCCTCTTCTCAGACATCGGTATCCCCTTGGCCGTCGTTAAAGGGAAACTACACAACTTCTTTCTAAGAAAAGCGCAAGACAGATGGAGGTCTGTCTCATCGTGTGCTATTTCAAAAGCACTATGGCCTCAATACGACATAAACAGAACGCTTAAGGTGATGGGAACCCCCCGCCATTCAATTTCCAAACTCATCGCGGTGATCACTGGCCACTGGGTGATCGGCACTCACGCGGAGAAGCTTGGAATTCGGTACAACCCCCATTGCAGAAGCTGTGGGGATCCTACAGAGAAAGAGACTGTGGAACACTTTCTCTGTAGATGTCCGGCTTTGGCGGCTAGGCGCTTGAGATTCCTCAGCGTCCCCTTTGGGGATGACTTGATGAAATTCTCCAGCCTAGATCCCTTTTCTCTCCTCCGCTACATCAACAGCACTGGATGGCTGTAGACGGTCTTATCTCCTCCCTTAATCCTTTCACAGGTAGTGGTCCACTCTATGGTATCAAAACGGCACGTAAGTGCTACTTGTAGCGTACCTGGGGTACTCTTGCCATCTTACCTACCTACCTACCTACCAACTTGACGCAAGATTAACTTACTGGGTGCACATAAATCATGCTGCCACAAGAGCTGCCAAAGTAAGCGGCATGTCCTAAATGATATGCTTGATTTGCTCCTCCTGGATCTTCAGATACAACAGGAAGCAATAAAAGCAATGTGTGGACTCCATAAATAGGGTTTCTGGCACGAAGACGGAACTTCGGGACACAGAGAAATCTGTAAGTTGCTATCTGAGCAGTATCCACTGTTTTTGGCACCTAAAGACGACCTGATACCCACAGTTTCATTTGGAAGGAAATTTTATGCCAGCACTCCAGAATGCATTCAGGGAGGTTTGACGGATATTTTCTTTACCGATGAGTGCAAGAATGAAATAGAGTCTGGCGCCGGATTTTACTTAAACGATAGTAATAAGTATTCCTATGCTATGGGGGAAATGACAACTGTTTTCCAAACGAAAGTTCCATCCTGAAAGTAGCCGAAGTTTGGAGTTTTCAGTGACAGTCAGGCTGCACTGAAGGCCCTGGAGAACGTGAAGCAAACCTCAAAGATTGATCAAGAATGTAAGAAGAAGCTTAATTCTGTCGCAATACAAAACAGGCTTTTCCTTATATGGGTTTCGGGACACTCCGGTGTTCAAGGAAACGACATTACTAATGAATTGACCAACCGTGGATCAGCGGTTCCCCCAAAAGGGCCAAAGCCAATAATCGGAATCACTTCCGCAGGAATCATGAATTGGATCAGCGATTAAGTATGCAATCTACATAAAGAGCGATGGTCCGGTCCAGAACGCTGCGGATCAGTAATATTCGTTCTCTAAAACTGGAGGTTATTTACAGATTTGCCAAAGAATCTGGAAAATCTCACAGGACTAACTATCTCTATCTCTGTCTCTATTCTTTCCTATATCTTTCTCCGATACTTTTCTCCTTCCCTCCACCCTCTTTCCAGAGCTTCAAATACAGTGAACTTTTCAGCCTGAGTTTTATAGGAGCCACCAAATCTCCTGTTGCTCATTGGCTCGACCTTTTCATTTACACCTGAAGAAATAATCAAGGAAATGATGATAGGCTATATAAAATGGAATGCAGTCGCAAATTTCGCTAACGATATTATCACGAATAAGAGGTGCGAAATGGAAACATGTGCTGAAGAGTATTATGTAAGTTTTTCAGGGACGCAGGGTGAGTAAGTGAATGTGTCCTTCTTAGCACGCCACCCAATGCGGAAGCAGTCTCGGGTTTGAGGGAAAAATATAAGAAAAGATGAGAGATGTTTTTAGTGGAATCGACCTCCACTATTTGCTGCGAAGGCATTTTGAACCCAAACTCCCCGCAAAACAACTGCTTTCTCCCGCTATATTGTAAAGCGGACTATGAATAAGTTCGTGCGGTTTTACAACAGGTGGCGTAACTTGATTATTATTCCATCGATCCACATTTCCAAACATTCATTGGAGAGCTACTGTCGTAAGGCACAAACGTCAGTATAAGTTTTTTATTTGAAGCGTAAACAACAATATTTTTACCACACTTGAAAATGTCGAATTTCGTGCCAAATAATGTGTTTTTGCGGGGAATTCTTCTTCATTATTTTAATATAATATGAAGAAAAAAGCAGCCGAAAGTCATCGTATCTTGGTGGAAGTTTATGGTGAGCATGCTCTAGCTGAGCGAACGTGCCAGAAGTGGTTTGCACGCTTTAAAAGTGGTGATTTTGGCTTGGAAGACGAAGAACGCGAGGGTGCGCCGCCAAAGTTCATGGATACCGAATTGGAGGAATTGCTCGATCAAGATCCGGCTCAAACGCAAGAAGAGGTTGCAAAAACTTTGGGAGTTGATCAATCAACCATTTCCAAACGTTTAAAAGCCATGGGAATGATCCGAAAGGTAGGCCATTGGGTGCCGTATGAATTGAAGCCAAGAGACGTTGAACGCCGTTTTATGGCATGCGAACAACTGCTTCAACGGCACAAAAGAAAGGGTTTTTTGCATCGAATTGTGACTGGCGATGAAAAGTGGGTCCATTACGACAATCCAAAATGTCGGGAAACGTATGGATACCCTGGCCATGCTTCAACATCGACGTCGGCGCAGAATATTCATGGCCTGAAGGTTATGCTGTGTATCTGGTGGGACCAGCTGGGTGTTGTGTATTATGAGCTACTGAAACCGAATGAAACGATTACGGGGGATGTCTACCGACGACAATTGATGCGTTTGAGCCGAGCACTGCGAGAAAAACGGCCGCAATACGCCGATAGACACGACAAAGTTATTTTGCAACATGACAATGCTCGGCCACATGTTGCACAAGTGGTCAAAACATACTTAGAAACGCTCAAATGGGATGTCCTACCCCACCCGCCGTATAGTCCAGACCTTGCGCCATCCGATTACTATCTCTTCCGATCGATGCAACATGGCCTGGCTGACCAGCACTTCCGTAATTACGATGAAGTCAAAAAATGGATCGATTCGTGGATTGCGGCAAAACCGACCGAAAAAACCGCACGAACTTATTCATAGTCCTATTATAAAAAAAAATAATAATAATTGGCGCGTACACTTCTGTTAGGTGTTTGGCCGAGCTCCTCCTCCTATTTGTGGTGTGCGTCTTGATGTTGTTCCACAAATGGAGGGACCTACAGTTTCAAGCCGACTCCGAACGGCAGATATTTTTATGAGGAGCTTTTTCATGGCAGAAATACACTCGGAGGTTTGTCATTCCCTGCCGAGGGGCGACGCTATTAGAAAAATGTTTTTATTATTTTTGCTTTCACCGAGATTCGAACCAACGACCTCTCTGTGAATTCCGAATGGTAATCACGCACCAACTCATTCGGCTACGGCGGCCGTCAAATTACACGGTGAAACGGATGAATTATGGCGGTAAACGTCTCTGGACTAATGCACCAGTTGTTTACATCAGCTTCAGTCCAAAGCAACCTGCCTATTTCGCTATTTTGTCGCGGAATACTACTAGCGAATACCTGGCATGCACTGCTCAGCCTCAAGCTAAAGTAAATCAGCATTAAAAAAATCAGCAGTTAAAAAAAACATAAGGCATACATTTTTCATCCTTATTTCGTCTACTTACAAGTATTACCGCTTAGCAGTGTTTGGCACCCAACGAACACAAAAATATATTTTTTTTTCTCCTAACCTGTTGAAAAATCTCTTGTTTTCAAAATTTTAAATTTAATAGGCGATGTTGGATAAATTAAATGAATGATGAAAATGATAGCAAATACTTCCTAGTTTTATAACAAAAAACAGTACACCAAACGGATGAGTAATTTTTGATTTTTTGTAGTATGAGTATAAACTTTATGATTTTTAAACACATTTCGACTTAAAGAGACACCATTTTTGTAGGTTTATGCAGCTTATGTCCTTTCAGGAGAGCTTAGCTTTGAAATGCAGAAAATCGTGTGCCAATCGAGGCATTTTGTGCAAAGTTATTAGCGGACATACACAAATATTTATGGGACTTTATTTAATTTAATTTAGGGATATAAAATATTTGTCACTATGTTCGTATTTTTATTTATTTAAATACATTTCGCTACTTCTACTAACATTATTTTATTAAATACTACAATAAATAAACATTTCAATCCATTAAAAGAGTTTAGAATCATCACTTTGTTAAACTTTTAACTCACTAGTCACCACCAGTTTTCAATTTCGTTTCCCATTTTTGTCTTTCTTTGTAATTTTCACTTCCAAATCACTACTCTCTATGCAATCGACTTACCTTTGTCGTTAGGATCGAATTCAGCCTCTAATTCAGCTTTGGTTGGCTCCGCCTCTGCAGCTGCTGCGGCTGCCGCCGACGCTGCCACATTTTTGCTATCAACATGTTTGTTAGAGGACGCAGCGGTGGCGCTAGCGGTGGGGGTGGATTTAGTTTCGCTCTTCTTCATGGTGTTTCGTACTTTGTGTCCTCGAAAAACGGCTTGGATTTTAGTGGCGGCTTTGGCTGAAAATACAAAAAATAGTAGAAAGATGTTAAGCAAACGGGAACAACTTTTGTTTAGAAGCAATTTAAGGCAACATTTATAAAATATGCAGCGCTCGTCTCGCTTGCCTTGTAAGTAAGTAAGGTTAGTGTGCGTTGTATAGCTGTGTAGTTTCAGCTGTGTTGCTGAAGTCATTAATATTTTAAATCAATCGATTCACATCCTATTTTTGGGACTACTTCCTCACTGGCATGGGTTTTGATTTATTTATACAGCCTAAGCTGCTTATATTTCTGCTTGCTGCATAGCTGCAGTGCTTTGACGGTTTATAGAATTTCGCCTGTTTTCCTGTGTTTCATTGCTCCACCCACACATTCGTTGCAGTACTAAATTTTATTTTTCTATTTTTGTATTATATCGACAATATCTGCTGGTGCTTCAGTAATGTAACACGCCAACTCTTTCCCCACTGCTTGCTGTCCTCTCTCCTAAGCCATCACAAATTGCTTGGCTGTTGTGTATTTTTTAATTGAGTTTCTATTGATTTACGCAAACAAAAGAATCGATTTGTGAAATGGCGTTAAACAATTTTCAAACTAATGAAAACTTTATGGCGGAATTTCCTAAGATTCTGTTAGCATATCCAGATTTACTACTTTCACAGCGAACTTCTGTCTCATAACCGTTCATTTGTCTCGCGGCTTATTTACGCCTGGTAACTCCCAATTAACGAAACTCGCCCAATAGAAATTAGGTTAATTTAAGTTGGGTTGATATAAATGAAATTTTCTATTTTTATTTTTACTTTTAACTTCAAAACTAAATATACGCAAAAGCTGAATATTAAACTGAATTAAAAAAATGTAAATTTTAAACGAACTCCGATAGGATACCCATCTAGTAAAAAATATTTGCTCGCGAAGATTTTTGCGTAAGGCGAGAAGCTCATAGAAATGGCTGTGCTAATTTTAGGACTAAAGTTAACAAAATCTGAAATTTATTTTCAATTTCGGCAGGAAACGACTTTGTTAGATATTAAATACTTTTTAGGTGTTTGGTCGAGCTCCTATTCCAATTTGTGGCATGCGTCTTGATGTTGTTCCACAAATGGAGGGATCTACAGTTTTAAGCAGACTTCGAACGGCAAATGGTTTTCTTGTAAGGAGCTTTTTCATGGCACTTATCTCTTGTTTCGTTGTTTTGTTTTATAAATAACTTTTTTTATAGAAATATGTAGGTGGTAACCCCCGCGTACAGATCTGCCACGGATGGTTCATTCCTGAAGTGTGTCGACTTCTAACGTATTGTAACAGGATAGTAACGGACATTGATTTTAATGCTCAGTCCACTTCCCGACGAAATACCTGATGGTGGTAGTACGGGGTATCCGTACTGTGACGATTGGGGGCTTAGTTCGGTTTAAAGTCCCACACTGAATGGGTTCGGCTTGCGACGCTCCTTCTTTGTAAAACAAAAGAAAAAATCCAGCTAATGTAGAGATGTTATCAACAGGGGAACACAGTCTTAAGAGTTATCGGCACCAATACCTTGTAATGTGAAAAATTTGTATTACAAGGTGAAGTCCAAAATAAACAAGGCTGGCGTCATAAAAATGTTTTTGATGGCACCATCTTTTTAATGAGTTAGTGCGTAGGAAGTTACATCCCTAGCTGAGAAATCTTGGAGGCATTGGGTTCAGTGGAAGCGAAGTTATTGCGTCAGTGTGTTTGTGTCATCGATACAAAAATGAGTTACAAACAAAGAGCTAAAATCAAATTTTGTTTTAAAATCGGTAACACGTTTACCGAAACATTTGAAGTGATAAAAAAGTGTATGGCGATGGTTGTCTATCTCGTGCCAAAGTTCATGAGTGGTTTAAATGTTTCAGATGGTTGTGAGGACATAAATGAGAATGAACATACGGGCAAATCAGTAATCACCGAAAACTCCATCGAAATTGTTCGTAAATTTATCAAAAATGAACCAAAATCATCGTTGAAATTCATGGAATTGAAGTTGAATATCTCCAAAACATCGATTTATCGCTCTTTAACTGATCATTTGAGTTTACGAAAAGTCTGTGCACGTTTCATTCCGCACAAGATAACTGTGGACCAAAAATTGCTTAGAATTCATCATTCAAAAGCCCTAATTAAAGGGGCGAGAAAAGAGAACTTCCTTTACAACATTGTAACTGGTGATGAAACGTGGTGCTTCCAACATGAACCTGAAACTAAGCGTCAAAGTGCTGAATGGAGGGCCCCAGTCAAGCCACCACCCAAAAAAATTCAGTTTGGAGAAGTCAAAAATCAAGTCGATGCTCATTTGTGTTTACGATTCCAAAGGAATTGTCCACAAGGAGTTTGTGCCACGGGCCAAACCGTCAATGAAATGTTCTATCTTGACGTTTTGAATGCGGTATAACAAGCATTCGTCGAATTCGCTCTGAATACCGCGAAGGAAAAAGCTGGCGCTTATTGCATGATAATTCACCATCTCATCGGTCTACTCTCGTGACTGATTTTTTGACTAAAAATCGCATTTTAACCATCAATCACTCACCGTATTCGCCTGATATTGCTCCCTGTGACTTCGACCTATTCGCGAAATTGCACTTGGCCATGAAAGGAAAACGTTTTGCATCCGTAGAAGTCATCCAAAAGGCTTGTACCGAAATCCTGTGGGACATTCCGGTCAATGACCTAAAACACTCCTTGGAAAAGCTTGTAGATCGCGCAAAACAGTGTATCGAGGCCAGAGGGGAATATTTTGAATAAAAAAACTCGAAGTTATCCTGTTGTTTCTATTTTAGCTCATTCTGGTTTATTTTGGACTTCACCTTGTAGAATTTATTTTCTAGTACAAACTATTTTATTTTGATGCTCGCTGCTGTGTATATATTTATGCCTCGATTTACTATATTCACACCTATTAAGTTCATTTAGCACTGAGGTTGACAGCTTGACAGATTTTAAATTAAATACAGTTAGCTCACCTGCCGACAAATATGCGCCCAACTAACAACTTAGCAGTGGATCGCGCTACTGCTCCAACTGTGATGGCGTGCAATGGCACAGCTGTTGCCAGATTTCATGGAGTTTGTTTGCTGCCAGCCAACGAGAATAGGACTGAATGATGTCTTTGGCGCAGCAGTGAAATGCAACCGTAGGGCTTGATTTGCACGAAAAGTTGGCAAAGTGATGAAGATAGCAATGAGATTTTGCATTACACCAAAAAAAATTGAAAAAATTAAATAAATGAGAAAACTGCACGAACTGGCACAGACACAAGGTGTGCACTGCACTACCGACTACGCTGTCACGTAATCAATTTAATTTTGCTATTTCTATTAAACTTATCATAGTTGTTGCCTTTGCTATTTTGTTATTTTTCTATGTAACATTAATGGATTATTTCAGGTGTTTATACGAGTGTTGTTGCCTTTTGATTTGAGTTTCGAATTTCTTTCGGTTGTTGGTTGTCTTTTTTTCGTTTTGCTTTTACACTCATAAATTACAATATTTAATATAAAAACGTATAGTTGCGTAAGTTTGAAGTAGCTAAAATTTTTAGCTGATTCTTGATAATTTTTTCCCTGGCGGTCTTGTGCAGTTTTTTTTATATAATATACAACCACGAGTAGGCACATTTTTTATATGGAGAAAACATGCAACATCATCAGGACCAGACACACAAACAAAAAGCGAATTTATTTGCTGAGCATTTGGAAAAAACCTTTACCCCTAATAAAGGCTAACTGAAAAAGTAGAACCTATTGCAAACTGGCCTGAGTACAATGAATATAGTATTCCAGTTACACCAGAACAAGTTGGTTAAGAAATAAATAAAATAAAGCTTAAGAAGTCTTGAAGTCCTTTATGATCTGCCAAAAAATTGCATTGTTGATTTAACAGGTGCCGCAGCTTTATATTGCAAAGTTACTATGATACCTAAGTCTGTTAAATCACCCAATGAAGTGTCCTCTTTTAGGCCAATATCTCTGCCACCAGCAATGTCGAAGCTTCTCAAAAAAAAAAAAAAAACTTCTAAAATGTCTACAGTCACTCATTGGAAATGAAGGTCTGATTCCCATTCACCACTTTGGTGTCAGAAAACATCATTCAATGTTCGATCAAATCGCCAGAGTCGTAAGCCCCATAGAAAGCGCTATGGAAAAGAAAAAAATGTGTTCAGCCGATTGATATATCGCAAGCTTTCGACAAAGAAAGGCACAAAGAACTCCTCTGAAAGCTCAAGTCCATGCTGCCAACCCAATACTGAGAATTGCTCTCGTCATATCTGATAGCTACTTTTGCGAAAAAAAACACGAAAATCCATATTCATCGCCAAAAAATAAAAACGCAGACTTTCCACAGAGAAGCTTTCGGGCCGTCTACTATATCTCTTGTATACCCACGTCCTATCATCGGAAAATCAGCAACATTTACGAGTGACATTTGCAGTCGATAACAAAAATCGAAAGAATCGAAAACGCAACGAAAAAGTGTCCCTTGTAAGTGTCAATCTTCACCAATGCGTCGATAATCCCATACGTCGGCGAAGCCAAATATCTGGGCATAACACTTGATGCCAAATATTCACAAAAAATTGTATACTTAGTAAGACTAGCAACCGTAGTCATTTCCAAATTGCTCCATTTGCAACAGAACTCCCATTAACCAATTCTAATTAGAGGAAGGTGAACTTCACACTTAATTCCTCTTTGCTGTTAACTGCTGTGGTCACTCTCACAGCAGTCGATTCACACTTCCATAGCAACTGTAGGCGATGTGTCATCATACGCTGTTAACTGCACTCGCTCTCCCAGCAGACAACTCACACTTGCATAGCACCTGTAGACGATGCGTATGATGTTCGCCGTTAACTGCTCTGGTTGCTCTCACGGCAGCCAACTCACACTTGTATTTTACCTGCGTGGGATTCGGTACAGTCGTATGTGTATGATCTTCGCTAGTTGGGCAGCAGAGATCATGTTCGTTTATGTATTATATGATAGGCAGCCAGCAGTTATTTCTGCTTAACTTACATCACCTCTACCCAACGCCTGCAAAGCAAAATCCTGCGAAGAAGCAATTTGCCATGGCTAATAGTGACAAAAAAATCATGTGAACGATGCAGCATCCAGCTTACTCCGGGTGAATTCTTCTCGAAGACGTTTAAAACGCACAATGGTAGCAGATATTATGAAGAGTGAAAGCGATAAAAGGCTTCTTAAAGCAAGTTTAATTATCGAAAGAAAATTGCTTATTTTTAGAATTTTATATACTCGTATACTAGGTGAAATTTTCCAAAATGAATAAAAATCGTTAATAAAAAAATTATCGAAAATCAGCGCAATTTTTGAACTTCTTTATATTTGCACTTTTGTAGATCAAAATCCAATGAGGTATAAAACTACTTACTTGAAATTTTTCTAAAAATTCTCATTAAAAATTTTGTGATTTTGATAACAAATTTAATTTGCACAAAATCTAAAACTTGGACTTGCATTTTGTATAAAAAAAAAGACTTGAAACTAAGAAATAAGTAAAAAATCAAAATCTATCGACATGTGGTGCCTTTATAATCTTAAAAACATAAACATCTGCGTGTGCTCATTTTCGTTCCTTGTGGCCACAAATGCGCTTCATGCATAATTAGTTAGTTCCCAACAAGCAATTTCCGCTTTATTGCCCTTTTAGGCACTTGGCTGAAAATACTCTCACATGCATACATGAGTATATATGTACATAGATCAGGTGTATAGATAGCATAAAATAATCGCATAATTTTTTATCCGGTGCTTTTCTTATAATATTTCACTTTTCCCTGCTCGCGCCGAAGTGCTTCCGTTTCCGTTAACAAGCGCACGAAAAATAGCTATAATTAGAAGCGGTAACGGCAACGCAAATTGATGATATTTATGCATAGCCATTTGTTATTTTTTACAGAAAATATGTATATATATACTATTATACATATTTATGTGTATATGTATAAGTGTCAAGAAATATTGCTAGGCATTTGTTAAAACAAAACCACATTTTTGGCTATTCGTTGCCTTTCGTTTCCATGTTGATAGTTTTTTTTTCACATTTTGTTTTACGAGCCTGCCTCAAATTTTTATGTAAATTGACTAGAAGTTGAAGAAGAAGGGGAAATATGAACCATTAGAGCACTCTGAGTGGCTTTGAAATTTCGAACGCGCGGTTTGTTCTCAGTGTTACGCCGAGCTGCATAATTGGCCTTACATACATATATTTCCCTCAGGAAAGTTCAAACATAAGAAGAGAAAAAAAAACTTTATTCACGCTTTAGAGCTCTTCCTTGTTAATATGCATGTACTTGTCCCATAATCTTCATGTTAGTCTGATCTAAATCAGACCCTAAGATTTGTATGACCCTTGGAAATTTTATTTGAAATTACCGTAAAGCTTTTTTTGGTTGCTTGGTAGTTGCCTCGCCAAAGTAACTAACTTAGCTCCCAATTCTTTATGTTATACGATAGTTTCTTACATTTTATTCTTTCTGATATACGAGGTGTGTTTAAAAAGTAAAGTGAATTTTCGAACTTCGCGGGCAACGTATATTCGACTTTCGATTATTATCTTTTTTTATGTTGGTACACTCGTCTCGAAGATATGTTCACGGTTTTAGCAATATAGCCTGTTTAGTTTGTTTGTGAGATTCATAAACTGCCTCTTGACTGTTTTGCGTGTTCGGCGATTTTCTGCTATCGAAAATAATGGATCAAAGAAGTTGCATCAAATTTTGTGTAACAAATGGAATTAAGTGCTCAAAACCACTTGAAATATGCACAGTGGCGGTGAGAGTACTCTGAGTAAAAAAAATGTTTACAAGTGGTACAAGTTTTTCACATAAGGTCGAAAAGGTGTGAATGACAACGCTTGCTCTGGACGCCCCATCACATCAACAATCGATGACAAAGCCGAAAAAGTGAAGAAAATTGTTATGGAGAATCGTCGAATCACAATAAGAGAAACTGCTGAGGATGTCTGTATAGGTTAAGGTTTAGGTTATACTGGCCGGCTCGAAGCCACGGAGAGACCATTTTGGACCACAGCGACACCAGATTAGAGTCGTATTTAGCGGAAGATGCGCGTACTGTTCGAGAATTTTAGTAGTCGCGCAAGCTTCAGTTCAGGTATAGATTATACTATCCATGCAATCCATCCATGCAATATTTTCGGAAATTTTGGCAAGATGCTTGTGGCTGTGAAGTTCGTTCTAAAATTGCTGAATTTTGACCAAAAATAACGTCGCATGAGCATCGCTCAGGAATTGTTGAATGGCGTCAACGATAATAGAGATTTGCTTAACGGGTCAAAATTGGACCCGAAACATGGGTATATGGAAGAAAAGGACTTTCAGTCCAATACACTTAAAAAATTAAAGGGCGAACTTGCCCTGCAAATCAAACACTAAAGGATGAAAGTTAGAATTACAAAGTTTATTCACTACACAGGTAAATGTTACAACTACTGTTAATGTCCACTACGCAACTGCCCCTTGATGTGCGCTGCAGGCCTTTATAGGTTTTGGTCGTTCTGCTGCCTTCAGGTGCGCCGTGTCTTGGTACGCTGGCTCCGCCCCTAGCTTCCCACGGTTGGCATGCACTGGTGGCATGTGCAAGTATTTCACAATCGTGTGAAACATAATTTGCTGACGCTACGTCTGGCTCTGTTCTTAGTGCGTAAGCATTAGTACATGGTACTTGACATGCAATTGGCCTTGACTTAGGGTGTTGGGTTGCCCTATGGAATCACAGCGATTATGCTGATGCAGCGGCATGTGTATCGGTAGGGTGTGGGAATGCCATATGTTGGGTGCCGCAGCGTGTTAGCTTGGATATGGCATCGAAACCAAAGCGCAATCGTCCCAACGGAAGAGTCCAGGAGAGCCAACACCAAAAATAGCACGTCAAGTTCGATCGAATGTTAAGGTTTTGTTCACTGAATTCTTCGCTTACGTGGCGTAGTGCATCAGGAGTTCGTAGCACAAAGTCGTACGGTAAGAAAGGAGTATTACCTTGAAGTTATGCGGAATTTTCATGAAGCATTACGCAAAAAACACCCGGAATTGTGGAAGAAAATGTATGGCCTGTGCATCAAGATAATGCAGTGGCTCACTCATCTTTGTTTGTCAGAGATTATTTGGTCAAAGACAACAAATCAAAATTAAAATTACAGTTAGTGTTTTGATACCAAACATTGCTCTTGAAATTCCGTTCATGCCAGTAATCGCACTCACTTTTTTCAGTCTTTTTTTTGTTTTATAAAATTTTTGTTTGTTGAAAAAGTATGTTTACCTCAAAGAATGCGGTTATTTCCTTCAACTAAAGAGTCGAAGAGGCTCAGTATTGCAATGCACAATTTATCAGTTCCTACCACGTGGAAAAGAGGGAAAGAAAGATGTGTACATATTCCTTCATAATTCCAAATTCAGCAGAGTCCGTAGTTAAAAATTCCGCTGGTGTATTACAAGATTTTTTAAGTATTCGTACTTCAGAGATTTGCTGATGAGAAAAGTAAGCAAACAAAATAAAAATGCGTCCACTTAATATTCATTTATTTGATATTCTGCTCGTTCTCCTTTTCCAGTTACGGGAAAACTGGGCCAATGCTACGAGCACATACATACATACATATATGCTGAACTATGCAGAAATGGCAATTTGGCGGTAACAATCGTTATGTAATAACAATTCAAAGAAATTTACTCTTTTGCTCAGTTTTAAAGTCAATTGCAATTTGTGTAATTTGCATGGCATTCACGAGCGTTGCCTTGATTGGTTGTTATTTATACAACTGAGTTCAAAGGGAAGAGGACAATATTTGTACCCCATTGCGCTGTTAATAACGCAAACCTCGTATAGGTATTTGAGCTCGTGGTAAAGATTTAATTTCAATAAAATGAGGATAATGGCAAGTGCTGGAGACGCCTCACCTTAAGCCCGAGCTACCAGAGCTACCTTAGTTAATAAGGTAGAGATCAGAAGAAACTTCGACTGACCGCGTACATTTTTCATAACGAGTCAGATACTGAAAGAGAATAGTTGAGGAGGTTTGGTGAGTTCACGATGTTGTTCAGATTTTTTACTCTAGCCCATAAGAGTAAGCCATAGGACTGGCCTTTTTACTTCCAAAGGCTTTAAGTTAATCAAAATCAAACGAGACTGATATGCAGGATGTGGCTTAACAAAGCTTAATGAAGGTAGAGCGTTTTGAAGGATAATTTTTTGGACCCGTTCAATTTTGTTTATTTAGATTTTAGGGCTTGATCGCCAAATGAGAGTATCGTATCCCAAATAGGAACGAACGAAAGGCGTATGTAAGATTATTAAGGATCAGTGAATTTAGAACTATTTCGGCTCACCAACTCTAATACAGAGTAAAGAATGGACTCGAAAAAACCTAGTAGATTGTGTTTACTCATCTAAGGGAAACTAACTGGAAATAAAAAATTCGACCACATATTAACAGTGTTTGTTGTCCTTATTAATTGGCATATTCGCTTTTCGTAACTTCTACGTGTTCTTCAAAATGTGTTCGGTGAAGTGTGAGCTTGCGGAGAAAATTGCAAGAAAATGGTAATTTGTCGCACAATGCAATAGCAAAAACTTTAAGTATTGCGAAAAGTACGGGAATTTAAGTTTTAAAAAAGTTTAATGAGGTCTAGTCGGTTGAACGAAGGCTTGACAGTGGAAAAAAAGGATTTGTGTCAAAGAAGATGTGTCATTATTTCGGAAAAAACCTTGCCTTTCACTTCGAGTTACTGTAAAACAGGTCTATAAATCGAAAAGTCATGTCCAAAAAGTGCGCAAAAGTGAAGTTTTACAATCATATAAAAATGTTGTAGCACCTAATCGAAATGATAAACCAAATAAGAGACTCCCAGACTGGTGCATCGTCTTCCAAGCTGAGATCAACGTATAGGCCAAGCAGCAAAAACAAAAAGACTCATGGACTCCAGTAATGCTTACCATATTTGATTTTAACATAACATAACATAACATAACATAACATAACATAACATAACATAACATAACATAACATAACATAAGGAACAATATTTTTTGTTCAGATATGAGGCTCTACGAATCATCTAGAGTATGCTTCTCGCATAGAAATCTTCAAGCAGATAATTACTGAAGAAATGATAGGCATCATTATCAGAGAGATAAATAGAAAAGCTGAAGAAGTTTTCAGAAACATGAATGAAACAAAACCTTTCGCGTAATGCTCACAGTCACTGAAATATAGGTTTTTTGTGGACTTCCGATCATCACAGGTGCCACAAAATCCAACTATCAGCACACCGCTTAGCTATGGAAAACAGATTATATATACATATATGTATATAATTGGCGCGTACACCCTTTTTGGGTGTTTGACCGAGCTCCTCCTCCTATTTGTGGTGTGCGTCTTGATGTTGTTCCACTAATGAAGGGAACTACAGTTTTAAGCCGACTCCGAGCGGCAGCTATTTTTATGAGGAGCGTTTTCATGGCAGAAATACACTCGGAGGTTTGCCATTACCTGCCGAGGGGCGACCGCTATTAGAAATTTTTTTTTCTTAATTTTGGTGTTTCGCCGAGATTCGAATCGACGTTTTCTCTGTGAATTGCGAATGGTAGTCACGCACCAACCCATTCGCCTACGGCGGCCGCCCAGATTGCTTAGCGACATTTCGAGCTACCATGACATGTCAAAGATTTCAAGCTGTAAATCGCTCTATTCGATTCGACAAAAGAGCTACTCGGGCTCGGAGAGAATCAACGGACAAAGCTGTTGCCATAAGTGATATGTTCAATTTTAGTTTTAATCGACTTTATAAAGTCAACGATGAAGTGACTGTAGATGAACAATTGTATCCATGCAGTAAACCGGCAAAGTATGGAATAGGTATTTGAGTCTGCGATTCGATAACTAAATTTCCATTGCAATGAGAACTTTACACCGGTAAGCCTCCAGGAGAGCTTAGCAACAGAGAAATGTTGGAGGGAATGTTGTGAAACATTTAGTTCCCACCACTTAGCATATGTGGGAACCTTACGCAAGAACAAGACTTCCCATCCAGAAGAATTCCGATCAAATGTACACCGTGAGGTACATTCATCATTGTTTGGTTTTCCCAATGCTGAAAACAACTACACATCTGTCTGTCAGTCAGTCAGTTATGTTCCGAAAAAAGTGCGTGTTGCTGCCCTATCCCAGTGCCCTATGATATCAGCACTCGAGGTACGCAATAGAAGGCCGAGGCCATATATTTTTACAATAAATACAAAAGCGGCCTAGACTCGATGCCTGGAACGTATACATGTAAGCGCAGAAGCCGACTTAAAGATCGCTAATCGAACCTTAAAACTACAAGTGAACTCGTTAGGACGGCTTAAACATGATTACCGCATGTGGTGCTCGAAAAGTTCGATTGTTTTATGAGTAGTGTGAAATGGTGCCCTATCTTGACGATACCAAAGAACGCACAAGCCCACAAAAGTTTCGTAAGCTCGCCCATCAGGCCAATGTGGATAAAGGCTACATCGGGGTTTTAACATTTAGCCAAATTGCCTTAAAAACTATCACAAAAGTATTTTTTTTTTTATTCTCACTTTCAAAATTCACTTGCCCAAATTACGTGACCATTCATTATTTACAACTTACAACCGCAAGTAAACATCTATATGCATTTACTTCAATTCATTTTGAATACCTTTAACTTCAAATGTTAAATTGTATATGGCTTTAAATTTTTGGAAAATAACAGCAGCAAACAAAAGAGTTAAGTGCTCATGGAAGTCGTAACCACAGGACATGCCACATGCCACATGCTACATATGGCATTTACGAATATCTACAATATACGGCTATGCATGCATGCCACCGTCCAAACATTCCACCGTTCCACTGTAAACGGCCGCGGTACGGCACTGGGCCAGCGCCTGGGTGCAGCTGGAATAGCGAAATTGCAAGTTGGGAAAAAATTTACAGTTATTCAGGTCAGCTTGTGTTTGCTTCCGCCACGCTATGCAACGCCACTTGCACGCCTGGCATTTCTAGTAAACTGCATATAAATACTTATATATGTATGTGTGTACATATAAGTGCTACAAAAGGCATCATTTTCTCTGCTTACATACATAGTTGCTCTTTGAAAATTTATTTATTTTATTTTTTACATTTTACACGGCCTTCATTTAAACTTTTACTTGAATATTTTGCATTTACTTATTCTATTATTATTTTGTTTTTTGTTTGTGTTTAGGAGGAATGAAACTGAAAAATTTACGAAAAATATGCAAATTATTTGCGCTGACTACTTTAGAATGCCGGAAATAGTGGAAAAGTACACATAAATATTTACTAGGGTGGTCGTTCAGTTAGTAGTTTTATAGGCTTCACGTGATTCCGTAAATTTTAGTGTCGCTTGTATTAATGATAAATACCATTTTTGCAGTAGATGAAATTATTGTTAGTATTTTAGGAGTGATTAGATGAATCAACTGGCATGAATAAACATAAATAAACACTAGAAAAAGGTGTCAAAATTAAATTTGTAAGCACTTAATGGGTATTAATAAAACCGCATTTATACAGGGAAACTTTGGCTGCTTCAGCTTTGCGGATTCTCATTGAGATCTGCCGGTTGTGTTTATATGCGGCAGCTCCGTTGCTTGCAATTATTTTTGTTTTTAGTCTATATGTAAAGGGAGCACACATGAACTTCCGGTAGATCTCCATATCAAGAAGATGGATAACATGAGTGCAATTAGGTTAAATAAAGCTCGTCGCTGGTGGGACGAAACTTATGGTCATGTCAGTCTATTATTCCGACAAACTTAGTTCACCTCGGGGAGGACTGATTACTTCAAACCAATGGTGACATTCAATAGGAATCTTGCGGTATTGGAGCTGGTATATATTCTCATGTACTCAGAACTGAAAAATCTGTACATCTACCCGAAATAAGAAATCAGCAGCTATCATCATAGTTTTCCTGTATAGTTTTTTAATAACGTCGCCTGCCGGTAGGAAAAGCAAGTCTCTCGAAATTTGTTCTCTGAAGAGAGCGATTTTGAAAAAGTGCACCTGAACTTTAACAATACATACAGGGTTGCCCATATTCGACGGACCCGACGGATTTCGATGACTCTTTGGGCCCATTCCAATCGACGAGGCTTGTCCGCAGGCAACAATCTTTGCGTCAATTGAATCTTATACGGGAATAAATGCAAATCAATGCGTATAATTCGTTGTACAGTGGTCCGAGCAATGCCCAACTGCTGAGAACGGCGATTTTGGGATGTCCTTGGCGACGCCTTGGTCGGTTTTGATTTGGCCTCTTTGTACTAGAAAGAGCATCACCGGTCGAAAACCTTTCGTACAAACGTTTAATGGTGTTCTTAGAAGACGCACTTTTCACATTATTTAATTTTTTATACGCACGTAGAGTTTTCACAATTGACTTCTTTTGTTGAATGAAAATTTCAACAATTTGGGAGCGCTCGCGTGGCGTGTACTGTTCCATGGTAAAAGTCTGCTTGGACTGACGCTTCCAACGCAGTATGTAATTAAGCAATTTGACGTCTTTGTCAAGAGATACAGGGTTGCCAGATGGGTCCGTCGAATATTGGGTCCCTGTATATATAAGTAGAGATCATCTTGGTATAGCTGCATCTGAAAAATTTGGCAGGAATACTTTTTGGTCTTGTATTTGGCCTTTGTATTATCAAACCCAGTGCTTCTCTGATCGCTAAATGTTCCACGTGTTGCGCTCTGACTTTAGGAAGAAATTCACGTTTATATATATAATTGGCGCGTACACTTCTGTTATGTGTTTGGCCGAGCTCCTCCTCCTATTTGTGGTGTGCGTCTTGATGTTGTTCCACAAATTCACGTTTAGGCAAGCAAAATTTGCTGAATTTGAAGTCACGGAAACTCACGAGAGATTTATCAGGTACCAATACGCTTTGAAAGCGTCAGTGTTTCGTTTGGATTTTGGTTCGCCGATCTCATCGACATCATTACCAATAGTGGCCGATATCGAGCTATGCTAACAAGTATTTTGAGAACTGGGATGATTTGTAAGGATCTCACGAACATATCGGCTACAGCGGGCTAGCGCATTACTGCACTGAATTTATTGTTCGAGAAGTTTGATGGTTTCATCATCTCGCGTGGTGGCGACATTCTTTGGTGACTAGGGTGAAAAAAGAGAAGCTTTTAAGAAAATTTTTTTGTGATACAGATCGTGTAAGTTTAACAAACAAAACAAAAAAGTACAGAATGCCTTTGTTAAACGAGATGTTCCTCGAGGTATCACAAAGCATACTATTTTTTATATTTAAATTTGTTTTAAAGTACTTAGAAAATTAAAAAGACATTGCTTCCTTAGATTTCTAACCATGGTATATACGGGCTTCTAAAATAAGAAGCTTCAGAAAAACAGAAAACAGAAAGCCGAGCAGATACACAAAGGCGATCAGAACCAACATACGCTCAAATATACACCATCCCCTTCAGCCATCTTGCCAAATCAAGAAATTTTCAATCAAATTCAAATTTTTACACAATATTCTTGCGATGTTATGCATTCATTAAAAGCAAATTAGATACTTTTAGTGCAGTTTGGTGGGACCTGCAGACAACTATAGGCTTTCGACTTCCGTAGAAGTTCTAAAAGTTTCAGTTATATATACATATAATTGGCGCGTACACCCTTTTTGGGGGCTTAGCCGAGCTCCTCCTCGTATTTGTGCTGTGCACCTTGATGTTGTTCCACAAATGGAGGGACCTACAGTTTCAAGCCGACTTCGAACTGCAGACATTTTTATGAGGAGCTTTTTCATGGCAGAAATACACTCGGAGGTTTGCCATTGCCTGCGGAGGGGCGACCGCTATTAGAAAAATGTTTTTCTTAATTTTGGTGTTTTCACCGAGATTCGAACCGACGTTCTCTCTGTGAATTGCGAATGGTAGTCACGCACCAACCCATTCGGCTACGGCGGATTCAGTTAAGGAAATTATTATGGAGAAAATTAGAAAACAAAATTTAGTTCGTAACAAAGCACATAAAGTAAGCGTAATAACTTCAATTATTCTGTTAAAAAATTGAAAATAAAATCTGTTCGAAACAACTTAAATACAGTTTGCAAAAAACGCTCACCCACCCTAATGCATGCCTCAATAAAAATTCAATAGTGTGACCGTGCCAACGTCGAATACTCGTAAGAACCAGTAAAAGAACGCGGTCAGCATATACGCTTAGTTCACAAGTTTAGGTGAGCGATGAAAAAAATTCGCTAACAGTCCACGCCTTGCAACCCAAATTACCCATTAATTTGCTCATTACCATAGATTTTGAAATTTGCGACAGGCGGTACCGCATTTGGGCGTTGCAAAGAACTTTATTGTTGATAAAGTGTTGTGAGATTCACAGAAAAGCATAGCGCCTCTTGTCAGAAGTCATGCTTACGGCCTCGCCTTCGCCGGTTTAATGAATTGCCAAAGTTGGCCTTTTTTAAGTTTTCCATTTCTCCAATATTCTTGAGTACCTCACTTTTTTGTCTGCCACTTACGGGTATCCATTTCGTGTGCACCACTTTTTGCCATTTAAGCAGATTCTGCTGTCGTTTGCTTTCTTCTGCCTATCCTGATTTTATATTCGTTTTGGTTTGTTTTTAAAACTTCATGCTTTCATTTTTTTGGCTAAAAATTTACATTTGCATACTTTTGTTATTTGCGTTTGTTCTGTCGTTTGTTCGCTGATCGGCCACTATCTTTTAAGTTTGCTTTTAAATGTATGCAGATAAGTACTTGTTTTATTCGCTTTCCTTCTCTCATCTAAGGCTCTTCAACTTATTTTAGCCATCTGTGTGGTAACTTTAATTATATGTATTACCTGTTTTTTGTGCTCTGGGCGCATTTAGTACAATGACAACTTTATTATCCTACTTTATCCCTTTTATTTTATTGCTGTCGGTATGCTTATGAGTCGCAGTAGCCAACATTTGCCGCTACTCTGTCCAGCTGTGCTTTTTATTTGTTTAATGGCTGTTCAGCAAAGTAGTGAGACTCAACGGCAACTTATTTCATTTCAAGAAATTTTTAAAATAGTTTCAATCCGTCGCGGTTTATAATATCATCTTGGGCTTATGTATAGTCCACAGATGCCCAGCCTGCTGGTTCTTACTTCCTTTCTCTATAAAAGTACATTTTATTGCCTCGTTGAATTTTCAAATTACCACCTTGGCTCTCTTGAGTGCATTAAATACATTGCCTACTGAGTAGAGACGAGGAATGAAGCATTTGTGGGGAACGGTAGCCCTGCAAGAAAATGCACTAACTCTGAATTAGTGTGCTTTTAGGGAATTAAGAACCATGACAAGTTAATATTTGTTCTCTTTTATTTGCTCTATTTTAAGCAACTGGGGAATTTGATACTAAGATTTCGTTTTTCGGTTTTCAGAATATGGCTTTATTTGTTTATTTATTTTATGAACTGAAATTCTTACAGATTATTTAATTAGATAGTTTGGAAAGAGAAATCCATTATTTTTATTTTTATTTTGCAGACACCTTAGTGCATTTCTGCCATTTTGAACAACATCAAGACACACGCCACAAATAGGAGGAGAAGCCCGGCCAAAAGATGAGACCAGAAAAGTATAAATCGTCCCCTTAGTATTAAAATAGCCTATACATTTTTTGATGTTTTGAGAAAATGAATTTCAAACTTTTTGTCGAAAGTAGCTCTCACTCAAATCTCGTTATGTCTGTAAATATTTATTATTTTTTGACTGACGTTTTGACCCACTTTGTGAAACTAGAATTTGATAAAGTTTTGACCACATATGAGCACATAGGCTATTATTATACTAAGGGGACGAAATAATAATAATTTGAGAGTTTCTAAAAATTTGGGTACTAAAAATGTGATATTATCGTGAAAGTTCGCATTTTTTAGTGTTAAAATGGAAGTGTGTAAAAATATTTTTAATAATGTTTTGTATATTTGTGGCCCTTTCAAGACATCTAATCGTCATCATTTGCCATGAGCCTAAAGAACGAAGACTTTCTATCAGTTGTATGTTGAAACAAAAATTTTATGAGGCAGAGCTCAACTTTATCTAATTCTCCCTCTCCCTAAAATGATTGTTCCACTGGTGTGAAACGAAAGGAAGTCGGCTACGTTTGCCCACTGTGAAGGCGCAGAAAAAACATGTTTTTTTGTGGTATAAGTAAATAAATAAATTTATAAAAGTTCTGAGTAACGTAAGTATTTAGCTTAAGAGAGAATATTTATATCGAGAGAGAAAAAATATTTCATATATTAGTTTGGGGAAAAATAAATCCATTATTTATGCGTCAAATTTTTGCACAAATGGTTTAACACTGCTTTATGGTAAATCTTTAGCTCCCGGGCGTTGCCACGACTACAAACATGCCGGTCAACTACGACTATTTCTATGATTTTATCGACATTTTTGATATTATCGAAATTTATAACATCAAAAATGTCTGAACGAATCGACGAAACCAAAATTGCGCGTAATTGGCTGTTACAGTATCGGCACCATAAACTCCATTCTGAATTTCAGCGGCCAGATTTGCATTTTCGCCCTTATCAAAGAAAGACTGCAAAATATACTGAATTTTCTCTCTATTGACTTCAATTGATGACACTCTGTAACTCTCAACTGAATAGAACAAACAAAAACAGCAAAAGAGTTTGTCTAGTGCCAAAAGTCACCTTGACAAGCATCAGCTTTAAATTGTCTGATCAATACTTTACGAAATATCGATCACTACAGCCATCTACCGCGAAAATAATGGATTTTATTTTCCCCGTTTTGGAACATTAAAACTAATACTTTATAAGAGATAAGGATAGTCCACTATTGCTTGAATGACTTTGTAGACAAAAATTAACTATAAAGTAGACCTACGACTTTCGAGAGTTTTCAGATTTATTAATATAGGACGATTAATATTAATATGAACGATGGCATAGGAGTTTCAAAATTGAACACAGATATAACCGGTTCTACAGAACCGATTTTGATGAAATAAAATCTAAATGACGTAGAATTGATCGCTGTCGTGTGAGCTACGATCATTCGGAACAAAAATGTTTTAGTGTTTTCTTCGGACCTTTAAAGTCAAAAACAAGAGGTCAATAAACGATTTTTGATCTTTGAACGTCCGCCATTTTATCAAATTTTATTCCTTTTTAAGATCGTAGATCACCCGATAACGACATTCTTTTTGAACAAGAATCTTTTTGGTTTCTTAATTTCAGACCTTAAAGCGACGTGCGAGCACCAAAACGAATCTTCAAGAAAGAATCGTATGGGAAGCGGACTAAGGGCAGATCAAAGAACATATGGGTAGATGCAGTTATTGACGTCCTCAAAAATATGTACGTGCAAAACTAGTGGCGCTCAGTAGAGGGTCGACAAATCTGTAGGAAGATAATTGCGGAAATAGTGGTTCATCAACGACTGTCAGGCAAAGGAAAAAGAAATGAAGAACATTAATGCCACGTTGAAGTTTATTAACATCGGACTGATCTTTAATTATTGCAAACAATTTCACATCATCCGCATACAGTAAAAAGTCGGCATGAGAAAAACAGTCACTTATGTCATTAATGCAGAAGACAAATAGCAGGGTACCTAAAACGCTATCTTGAGCTAACCCTGATGTAATCATGTGTCCAGACTCGAAAGAGTAACTTACTGCAGCAGTAGGCGGGGTCAATTCACATGGCTACATAGTGTGTGAGAGGATAGGCTTTTACCCTAATTGCAAGGAAAAGTAGAGAAGTGGTCCGCAATTGGTGAAATAATATTCACTAGTGCTGTACCATAAATGGCTTTCATTAGCACACCTTTTTCTTGCAGGGTATCTGCTATGTTAGTGTATGTGTGTATGTAGATTGCTGAAGTATATTTTACAGAGCAAAGTTTGTGATACTTTTAAGTTTCCACAAATGTAATGCTTCAAAGAAGTCGTGAGTGTATATTTATAGACTTTTATGAGTCTCTTGCCTCTTATTGAAATATATGAGTTTTTAGAGCTTTCAATAAGTTTGAAAATATTTAAGATGCCGGCATATTAACTTTGTCCACTGAACTACACACTACGGCTCACTGAATTATTTACTTAGTTTATTTTTTTTATTAGCTTTTCTAGTCATCACGTAATATTAAATACTTCTTAATGGTGGCACCGCTTTAAGGAAAAATAAATTCTAAATAGTTTAGTAATCGGCATTTACGATTTCCAGCAATAATTTATACTATTCTAATTGGTTAATTTTTCCAAAAAACTATTACTGATTTACTAAAATGGGATGTATTTGTAATGGGATAGTGCCCAGTATGGTGCTAACATTTTTGATTAGAGACTTTTTGCATTGAAGCCTTAAAATGACCTGAAATAGGGATAGTTATTGCCATTAGTCAAGAAGTCAATTCACGAAATGAAAGTTTAATGACCGCCGCACAGACATAAGTTCCTCGCGTTTGATTGCATGGTTTAGTAGCTATTTCATTTTTTTCAACACTATGAGGCTCTGCTAAAGTACCCTCCATTGGCGGTTTGTGATTGAATGTCTAAGCACATATTGCAACTTTGCTAGACGGAGCTTCAAACAATCCGAGCATTTCAATATTTCTTTAAATTTGAAAATTCATGTACGATACCATAGAGAAAACTTGAAATTTTGAGGTGAGCTGATATGAGAATTTTTCGTAGCGCACTTCCTTTCTATCCAAATAAGTTCAATACAAGTTATGCGCGTGATGCTGCTACCAAACGTGCGCAGCGCGATTTTACTCAACTTTGGTTACAAATATTTTTCTCTACAATACTCCACGTTACCGGAGGCCAAGCACCAAACATCGCAGACGAAAGCTTCAACTGCCTTTTGAGACCTGCTTTAGTGTGTCAAATCTACGTTCTCAATATTGTAGTGGGTGAAATTCCCACCTAACTAGAATTGACCCCGAGATATTCAATATATGTGTGGCATATGGAGGTACCCCGCCCGATACTAATCACCTATTCACATGCCCCTTTAAACTCGCTTACTTAACGCTCTCCTCCCTTTGGACACAGCCCGTCAAAACAGGATGTTTTCTGGGCCTACCATTAGATGGAATGAACAATGACGATCGGTGACTGCACCGCACTCGTAGGGCTTGACGAACTGCTTCAACGACAATGACAACTGAAAGTTTTTTCGCATAGATATTTTTTGAAAATTTTGCCAAAGTGTACCTTTTTAAAAATTTCATTGTGTTTAAATTCTTAAATACATTAAGATCAAGGCGAATCTACTGAAAGCAGTATCGGTAAATCAGCTGATTTGTTTCTTTTTGTTTCGCCGTGTACTCGCAACAGATTGAAACGAGGCGAATTCATTATTTGTTTTTTGTTTTGCCAATACTTTGCCATGATAATCAAATGTATAAAACATTGTTGTTGCTCTAGTGCCACCACCTTTAGTAAATGCCTTGATTAAGATTGCAGAAAAATTTAAAAATATCACTAGGTGCGTTTATTTGATTGATCAAGGAATGCAACAATTTTTAGTCACTGACAATACAGGACAGCAAATTGAAAAAAATATTCCTATTATTTCTCTGATAGGCTATGGAAAATAAAGGTACGTAAATATTTTACCAAATATTTGTAACAATATTTTTGTCTCATTTCATGTCGCATCTCTTTTTATATGTAATTCTAAGACACTGTGGCAAACAATTTAAAAGCATCCAAAACTATTTAACATCTATTTTTACAGTTGAATGAATGAACGAAAATGAGCTTTGCACCTCGCCCTCATCGCCTTTTGTGCTTCCTTGCCTTTACCTTTGATTTGAGCTATGGAACTTGAAAATCTGCTTAATAGTTTTTTTTTGTTTCTTTTTTAATAAAATTTAATTGTTTTTGGTAATTTCCTTTGTTTTTGGTAATTTTCTTGCCTGTGTAACATGCAATTGATTTAAGTTTCATTCAGCATTTTACAGCATTCCACATCCCTCCAAGCATTTATTATTTTGTACTCATTATTTTGCCTTAATTTGCCATTTATTCTGAATTCAGCTGTGGAAGTTGTTCGTGGAAAATACGTTTAAGGCGCATTCATTTTACTCGTCATTTTTCCGTTGTATGTACACATACAGATACATATGTGTTTCCTGCACTTAACACCACACACACGTCAATTATGAATGACCTTCCGCCCTACTTCTCAAGCCGAACTATCAATATTTATTTATGCACTACAAGCACAATGTAAGTACAAACGTATGTAAGCATATCTGCGAGTTAATGCAGGAATTTGTTAGAGAACAATACAAAAATTCTGGGCAAATGTATCTGAAAAGTGAATTTATTGCTTTGGCGGAGTGAACACATGGGACCTGCACCTGCGTCCAGTAGATCAATACCTTAAAAGTGCCACTTCGAGTGTAGTAGAGTTGGAGGAACCCTATGGGAAATGTTTCCTATGATAGTTGATGTAGCGTTGCAAAAAGCTCACAAATATGGGAAAGCTTTTGTCAATATTTCATGCACTAAATTTAGTAGAAGTCAATGGGAAATTGGCACAAAAAGCAAAAGGTGGGCAAACAGGGCATAAAGTAATAATAGTAAGTAGCGGAGAAAAAGGTACGTATTGCACTTATGAGTAGAATGGAAAATTAAAAAAGCCAAAAAGGGGGTCATGGAAACGTGACTGACATTAATTCAGTCAGCATGGCTCGATAGCGGCGCTATTCACCGTAACGGCAGCACCTACATTATTTCAAAGGAAATAAAGAAAGATAAATAAGTCAGCGCTCTATGAACTTCTTGAATAGATTTATTTATTTATTTTCAAATAAATTTCTACAATTTGGAAACGTTGTTCTGAGACTAAACGATTCATGATGACTTGCCAAACCTTACTGAACAGAAATACCAACACAGTTTGCCATTCTTAGCCATCAAACCATAGCTATCGATATCGATGGTTTTCATGTAGCTAAAAAAGCAGTCGATACAATCAAACAACTCAAAAAACAAAAAAAAAAAAAAACAAAGCAATTATAAAAAAAAAAATGTATAAGTTATTCTAGGTGCTCTTGTGCCAATTTGAATGAGTTTGAGATTTTTGTTGGAAGGAACTCAAACTCGAACCCTTTCAGTCGCTCTGACTTGTTGTAATTTGTGCTTAATTTGTAACTGCCATCGTGCAAGGCTACGAGTATTTATAGTATTACCATAGACTAATGCCATCAAATACGAGTATCTATAAAAAAAAGAAATCTAGAGGGTTCAAATTAGGCAATTTCGCAAGCCGTAATACAGATCCTTCCTATCCACATCCAACTATGTGAAACATTTTGCTGCAAATGTTATATCGAAAAATGAGTTGGAACTTTATTTGGCGCCTTTAGTCCTTTCAACAGATCATTCATTGTGTTTTGCGCAAAGGCGGTAAGTAGTCCTTGCGACTCAGATTAGTAAAACAAGCTACACCCTCTATACTGTAAAATTCAGTTTATTTGAATCAGATTAGGCAATTCGTTTCAAGTTTTAGTATATATCATATTAAAATTTTAAATTTTTTTATTTTTTCTCAATTTCAACTCGATAGTGAAAAATTCTTTACAATACAAGCGTCGGTTGCTCCAGGCCGGGTTTCTATACCTGCGTGACTTTGAAAAGGTCTCTGGATTCTCATTGTTTTCTAAGTTTCTTATATATCAGATTATAAACCACTGGAATACTTTACAAAAGTTTAAAAAATCTTGCTTTCCTAGGAAAAACTTGAATAATCTGTGAATAATATGTCAAAACTCTTCAAACTTCCAAAACGACAATTGGCGGTGTATTTTTGGCAGCTTGACAAAGCAGTTGTAGCGCAATCAGTCGAGAGATTACCAAAAATTGAGAAAATATTGGTCAATAGGCTCCATTTACAAATGTGGAAGGAAAGGATTTTTGGGTTAGTTTTGTTGTTTTTAAGGGATTTCTAACACCAAGTTATGGCACGGCAGATGCAACACAGTTTCTAAAAGTAGATGGCGTAAAAGCAATGCCTATTTACAGCCCTAATTCTGAAAATAATAGAACGAGCACAAGCACAAGAGTTTGCTTATTATAAAATAAAATAGGTTTACGGGGGGAAAAGAGCAATGAAATCTAGCCCAAATACTCTCAATATATTTACCGATGACTCAAAAATGTTGAACGGAGTAGGGGCAAGGATTTATTGCACAGAGCTAGGCACCAGGTAGCCATTTAGCTCCCCGACTACTGCAGTGTCCTTCAAGCAGAAGTCTTTGCTGTAGAAAAGGCTGCAGGAAATAGCATTCGCAAAGACATCTAATGACTCTAAAATAAATATATACGTTGACAGTCAATCGGCGATAAAGGCAATAAACTCATATGAAATTTTATCTCAAAACGTTCTTAAGAGCGGGGAAGTCATAGAGAGATTGGCTGCAGACATACAGTTGCATACAATGGCATCGTTGTGGACATCGAAATACGGATAGACAGGAGGTGCCACTTGCAAAACCGCTAAAATCATGTATGCACAGAATGCAGATAAATACGCCAGATTGTACTAGCCCTGTCAAGAAAAGATAGCAGAACTATCGTAGGTATACTGACAGGTCACAATTTGCTAGCGGCACGTGCACACAAGATAGGAATTATAAACAATAATAACTGCAGATTTTGCAATGAACTGGAAGAGAGGGAAACTTTAGAACTTTTAGAAGACCTTCTATGTTCTTGCCCTGCGTTAGCTAGAACCGAAATAATGAGGAGCTTTATAATATGAGAAGTTGGAATGTATCTCGGGGTTTGAGCTTCATAGTTTATTTAGATTTGCAAAGGATGCAGGCCTATTACAAGAAGTGTACTACAAAGAAACGTAAGATGGAGCTAGACCCCATCTAGTAACACTGAGCATCAATAGGACTATGTGATGGCTTTCAGCCAGCCAGGTCAACCCAACCTAACCAGCTATGAATTCAATACATACTCATGTAAAAAAAATTCCATGGATACTTACGGAAGTCCATGTATGGCACGACCTATGAAATCAACCGGCGGACAAAAACCCAATAAAATGTATAGTAATTTATAATAATGTTAACAAGTTGCTCATTTATGAACTTCAACATAGTAAGATGGAGGATAATATGGATGATAATTGGCACTTACACTCTTTATTGAGAGTTTGTATGCGTCTTAATATTGTTCCACAAAAGGAGTGACTTACAGTTTTCAGCCGACTCAGGGCGGCAAATGTTTTTTTATGAGAAGCTTCTTCATGGCAGAAATATACTCAGATGTTGGCCATTGCATTTGCCGAAGAGCGACTGCTATTAGAAAAAACTTTTGCTATCACTCGGTGTTTCAAACCCATTCACTTTCTTATAGTAGTCACGCACTAGCCCATGCGGCTACGGCGGCCGCCTGATCGGTTTAATACGGTGAAAAAAGGCTGGTTTTTTTAATTTATTCTTGGCGATAGAGATAGTATTAATTTATTCAGTCAATTCCTTTATAATTTCAATTTCATTGCAAAATATTGCAAACTGAGCGAGTCACAGTGAATCCTGAGGCGTCTAAAAAAAAGTTGTATGTCATAACTTGCAACATAATCATTTTTTATTTTGGAATTCTTCGTAGTACTTGAATGCCAAAAACTCGGTTCGCTAAAAAAACTTCTAATTTGATTTGAATTAATAAAATACTAAACTAAAATGCATGTGGTATAAAGTTATTTCTCGAGGCATCAGTGGAATAATTTTCTTTTTCTAGTTTTCAATTTTTTGTAGCACTTGGAAACGAAAGAACTGATTTTCACGTAAAACACTATCCTAATTCTTTGTTGTAAAATTTGTAATTATTAAAAAAAAAAAAAAAAACCAAAAGAAAAGTTCCTAGGGATACCCAGAAAATTATGTGATGAAGTACTGCGCCAAATTTAAAACAACAGCTAAAAGAAAACAATTCTGCATTTTTTCGGCTAGGTACTTCAAAAATAAGAAACTTCAACGAAACATATGCACTTCTATCATGCTGCGAAGCCCAGCCAGAAGCAACATACGCGCAAATACCCATAACTTCGTTAACTTTTCCCCGATCAGCTTGGAATTGTAACACAGTATTTTAGAGATCAAATTTCCTAAACTAAGTTTTACTCCCCCTTAATGTGAATTTTAAGTGACGCTTTGCGTTTATTTCCTAAGCACAAAATTGTTATGTCCCTAATTATTTTCATATTTCATGTGCCATGGGATGTGGGTGGAGCTTTTTGTGTATGTATGCATGCATGTGTTTTTGTCTTTCTTTCATAAATAATATTTTATTTAAGAGTTTAATATTTATTATTTTTGTAGGCAATTCTCTTTCTGCTTCATGTGAAAATTTTCATAGCTACAAAAATGTAGATGAATGCGAGTAGGCTTGCAAATAAATGATTAATGCCCTTAAATGAATGCGATAAATTACAGTATTAACGCCAAAAAATAGGCAATAATTTTAAACGAGCTGTCGTGTGAGCGCAGAGTATATTTACTGTGTAATAATAAAAAACAAAAACAAAAAAAATATATATAAAAAAAGCAAAAACTGAAAAGTGAATAATATCGTGCTTGTAATTTTTAATGAAAGTAATAACTGCCATAAGTAGGAATGGTTGTTGGTGGGGTTTATGAATGGCACTTCACTGCACACGCTATTTGGGCTGTGAACCGGCAGGCTTTATGTGTAGTGGTAACTTAATAATAACATGCCATTTTGCGTGCCACGAAATTACCGCGCCTGACAGCTTTTTGCAAAACACAGAAAGGTTTATATCTACATTCATAGTGTATGTGCACATTTTGTACAAAACTTTTAATAAAATGAAAAAAAAAAACATTTCTCGACCTGGTGGAGTGTAGCGAGTTCAGTACTCGCTCAGAAATTTCATGCTTCCTGAACTTTCGAAACTACCAACTACCAGTCCAAAGCAAGCCACAACGGAAGTATGCATTAGAGCCATACTCGTAAGCACCACTGTCTACATTTTGGTATGCAGATAATAAATTTTGTAGTCGCTTTCTTTGGAAAGCGAAAGAAAGGAATTATACAAACAAAAACAAAACATGCCAAGTATATGGGCTTGTACTTTATGCTGCTGTTTCTTTTGTGTGTTCTGAAAATTCCAAGCGAAATGTTGATTTTGAGCAGACGCAAGCAGTAGCAGAGGCAGAGTAGTGGCAGAGCAGTGGCAGCGCATTGCCGAAAGTACCTATGTACGTATCGTTTGTATGTACTTGAAAGTAAATTACGTAGTTTCGAAACGAATGAGGAAGTGGCAAGTCGACAAGGCCGTCAGGCAAACCGGATGCAAGAAAATACGAATTGTGCCAAGGTACTCGCTGGGGAGTACGAAAATTTTCGCAATCTTCCGTTTGCACATTTTCCTTTAACCTTACTTGTAAATTTCTTTCATTTTTTTTATTTTGTAAATTTTTTTTTTAATTTTTTGTATAAGCTAAATAGAAAAACTTTAATGTACGAGTGCCTAAAAAGTGCTTACGAGACTCCTTTAAAAAGTCTAGAAGCAATAAAAATTGCCAATAGCGCGCATAAAAAGTATTTTCTTACAAATTCATATTATATAAATAGTTCAACTTACATAAGTTCTTATACACATACACATATGCAAAAAAAGTATTTTCTTTGCAACTAATAGGGTACACTTCTCTTTGACTCCAACATCTACCCACACACTCAACTGCATTTAAGTACTTTGAAGCTTTAAAGTTTCTGCAATTCTCTCGTCTACAAAGTGGGCGTCGCGGAAACTTCCAAGTCATTGAAACTTCAATGCTGCAGTACTCTAGCACTCCACTGCCGATTTTCTTCTTTTCAAAGCGCCAAGCACTCTTATGTACGAATGGTCAAGTGTTTGAATATAGCAGCTGCTATTGATAGTATCGGCAAGTGAAGTTAAGTGTTTCCACGAGTATCAAAATTTACTGCAGCTCGTGAGTGAAGCGGCAGACGCTTAGTGGCAGATGATGGGCTAGAATCGGCTTGCGTTAAAGCAAAACTTTGTAGGAGGCTAAAACTTCTGTATAAGCTGCTTTTCAAGAATAATGACAAAATGCAGTCAATTACCGGATAGTTAATAAGACATATTCGTTTTCAAGATAATTTACAGAAAAGTTTTCAAACACAATGTTTTTTAATGATGCGAAGAAGTTGGATAATCGTAAGCTCAAAAGATATAAAGCAGTAATTTTTAACTATCAGCGCTAAGTTCGAATTTTATTAATTCTAAATGAATGTTATATTTAATGCACTTTAACTAAACAGAGTAGCCACCAATGCCACCGTTAGCAAACGGGTTACTTCAACCCACAAGCGAGCTTGGCAGGCGGAGAGAGGCTGTAGATGGGCAAAACCGATGTTACCTGCCATGTCCGACCGACTGTCACAGATGCTCCTGTTATTAAGCAGAAGGGACTGTAGGCAGCGGGTTGGACTGATGACGGGCCACTTTCTATAGGCGCAGTACATGGAGAAAGTAGGCATCTCAGACAGTGCACTCAGATTTCTACTCAGATTTCTTGGGAGGTCCAGTAGATTTAAAGAACATTAAAAAGGGAATCCGAGTGCAGTACAATGGACTTAAGGAGGGAACCTGGTTTATAAGGTCAAAAAAATTAATTTTTTTTTCGTTTTAAGCGATTCCTAATATATTTCAGAATATTCACACAAAGTTACAGAGCCTAATTCTCAATATTTCCGTAGATACAAAGCCAAAGGTAGGTGAGCGTTAGGTAGTTACGCTGTGACCGGACAGCTATAGTACAAACTTTATCTTCTTTTCTCGACTTTTCATTTTATGATTTCTTTGAATTGGCGTACATGAATGAAAAAAACTAATGAACCTTTTGAAATGAATCATAGCTTGTTCCCTTCAGTATTAAATTCTCTTCTATTTGAACTAACAAAATAGATAAAAAAATTTTCAAGATTTTTATACCAAGTTGAAGTAAATTTTTTTTTAATAGAAAGGCATTTTTTTCTTTAAAACCTCCAAAAAGTTGAAATTTTGGAATTTCTCTCAGTTTTTCTTAGTTCATCTAGAATAAAAAATCATGATAATTAGAAATCCATTTGAATTTTTTGCTTTAGATAATAATTACGAGCTGTATCTTGTACGCCAGTTGGAAACTCCAGCGTTGCAGCGCTCTACTAATTTCTATGTTAAACATTTTTTTCAACTCATTTTAACCAGTACAAAAATTGTTTATAATTTTTAAATGTTCATTCCAGTGCTAAATTAATTTTTTCCTTAAAAAAAAAAATCGCAAAGAGATGCAATTTTTTGACCTCATAAACCAGGCTCCCCTTTTAATGTTGTGGTGTTGTACATGCAAGTTGTCCCAACACAAAAAAAAAAAATAAAAAAATGGGAAATTAGAACTAATATTTAAAAAAAAGTGCACGTACATCAAATTTTTTTTTTAAATAATCTTTAAAATCGCATATCTCAAAAAAGTTAAGTTTTGACTTCATGCCATATAAGTAAATTAATCAGAAATGACGTAAATAATAATACCTTTAAGTGTGTAGAAGGACTTTTCCGAAAAAGAGGCGCCTGAATGTTGTTTCAAAATAAAACATGTAAAAATTTAGATATTTTCAACTTTCAAAATACGGTTCTTAATAGTTATAAGTGGAAAATGGTATCATTTCCATGTCTACCATGAGCACCTTTAAAGGTCTACAGGTAAAATCCGCCATAAATGTTAATTTGAATGCCATCAGGAATGCCTAATTGTTGAGAGCGTCGAGATATTGATAGTTGTTCAGCAACGCTTTGCGCTACAGCAGGAGTATTCTCAATAAAATTTCCAGTTTTCGGTCTGCCAGTCCTTTTGCTATACGCGACAGTACCAGTTTCTTGAAATTTGTTCGCCAACCTTTAAATTGTCGACTCATGTAGAGGATTATTTCCAAAAAAAAAATCACGAAATTTGAGATATGCTGTTCTTAAAAACGATATTTTTCATAAAAGTTTCAATAATTTGAACGCATTGTTCTAAGCCGCATGAGAATGTACGCCGTCAAAGGCACTCCTCAAGGCGAAGTACTTTCACCCCTTCTCTGGAATCTCGCTGTAAACAGTTTGCTTCGAAATCTCGAAAAAGCAGGCTGCAAGGTTGTAGCCTATGCAGATGATATTGCTCTCTGCGTGTCAGGCAAACACCTAAATACCCTCACTGAGCTCATGCAACGCTCAATCAATATTCTGTCAAAATGGTGCACCGAATTCGGACTAAATGCGAATCCAGCAAAGACAGATCTTGTTCTCTTCAATAGGAAACAACAATCTCCTCCACTGCAAACAATAACTTTAAAAGGGGAATCATTACTTCTATCTGATTCAGCTAAATATCTAGGAGTTATTCTAGATAGGAAGTTGAGTTGGAAATTGAACATCGAAAACAGATGTAAAAAAGCTTTCATAGCTCTCTATACTTGTAAGAAAGCTATAGGCTAAACCTGGGGTTTTTCACCTCGGATCATTTATTGGATATATACCTCGATCATCAAACCGATACTTTTCTACGGTGTGGTTGTATGGTGGACAGCTAACATGGAAGGCAAATGTCGAAGATAGAGTAAAAAGGGCGACAATAGCACTATACTCTTGTAAACAGCTAATAGGACTAAGTTGGGGTCTCTCCCCATCTATCGTATACTGGCTTTACACGGCAATTGTCAGACCAATCCTAACATACGGCATATTAGTATGGTGGCCAGCTTTAGATAAATTGTACGTCAAAAGAACCATGGCACACGTACAAAGAATGGCCAGTCTTTGCATCTGCGGGGCCCTCAGAACCACACCCACAGATGCACTAAATATTATTCTTAGCATTTTACCAATAGAGCAGTACGGTAAGCAAACAGCTGCCAAAGCAACTCTCAGACTAAGAGAAATCGGCCTACTCAGAACGTACCAAAGAGGGCACTCCTCAATTTTAGAACAATTCCCCTGCATTCCCAGCACAACGGATTTCTGTAAGACCAAGGACATCAATTTCGATAAATCCTTTGTCACAGTATTTCCTTCCAAAGAGGAATGGGATAACGGGCTCATTGTCAAGATAAATGACTTAAACATCTACACAGATGGCTCAAAACTAGACAACCAAGTAGGCGGAGGGGTCTACTCCGACAAACTCGGAGTATGCCAATCATTTCGCTTGCCTGATCATTGCAGTGTATTTCAGGCGGAAGTCACTGCCATAAAAGAAGGGCTTAAAGAGATAAAAACGAGAGTATTATCCGCAAATGAAGTCTTCATTTACTCGGACAGTCAAGCAGCAATAAAAGCGCTGGAATCAAAAACACACTCGTCAAAAACAGTTCTAGAATGTTTTAAACTACTAGATGACGTATCTAAGTGCTACAAGGTGCACCTTATCTGGGTACCAGGCCACAGAAACATTGCAGGAAATTGTAAGGCGGATGAACTCGCAAGAACCAGTACAACGCTCGGTCTCGAACCGGATAAGGCGCTGATACCCATGCCCATAGCCACTTGTAAATTACTTATAGACAGGGAAACCATCAAAAAGGTAAATACAATCTGGCAAAACCTCACAACATGCGAACTAAGCAGACAGACATGGCCGAACTGGAACAGCGGTCGATCGAAGATCTTGCTAAGATTCAACAGGGAATCTATAAGAAAAATGATAGGTGTTTTAACAGGTCATTGTTTAATAGGCAGCCACGCTGGAAGGTTAGGACTACCTTACTTCGATTTCTGTAGAAGCTGTCGTAATACAGAAGAAGAGGAAACAGTCAGACACCTTTTATGTGAGTGTGAAAGCCTAGCTATGAGAAGGCTGCGCACTCTCGATACAGCATTTCTAACCGATGTAGCGGACATAGCCCATCTAAAACTAACGAAGCTCTGCTCGTTTATTAAAGCAACCGGATGGTTTGAAAAGGAACACGTAGAGTAAGGATAAGCTCCAGTGGTATCACAATGGACCTGCTGAAGGTCTAAGTGTGTCTTGCGACAACCACCCTACCTACCTACCTACCATGGTGGACAGCACTCGAAAAACGGTGTAGAGTAGCCACAATTGATCGAGTTCAAAGAACAGCCTGCCTCCTGATAACAGGATGCTTAAGTACAACACCTACTAAGGCTCTAAACACGTTGCTTCACTTGTTCCCTATCGATCTGGCTGGCAAAGCGATTGCAGCGAAAGCAGCGACACGCATGAATGCTATATCGAAATGGAATAAGTATCTTGGCCATTCGGCCATACTGAACAGGAACACTGTTATCTCTTCCGACATAGACTATCATGTAAGTCTTCCATCACCACCCTTGCTATTCTCCTGTTCACTCCCAACTAGGGAAGAATGGAAGACAAATCTAGCCGAAATCGATGGCCCTCTGATTATATATACAGATGGTTCAAAACATGACGACAAAGGGGGATTTGGAATCTTTTCCAATTCCCCTCACATCAATCTATCATTTAGATTACCCGACTACTGTGGCGTATTCCAAGCGGAAGTATTCGCTATCTGGTATGCTGCGAAAACTCTCTTAGAAAATAGAATATCACTAGAGGATATCCGCTTTTTCACCGAGAGTCAAGCGGCCTCTTATACCCACTCAGATGTGGTTCGATCCTATCTCTTATCTCTTAACGAGATAAGTGTTCAAAATTCTGTCCAAGTTATCTGGATATCGGGTCACAGTGGATTCGAAGGTAACTGCAAAGCTGATGAGCTCGCAAGAGCTGGAGCTGCGCAATCAAATGTTAATAACTTACCCACAATTCACATTCCGCTCTCAACATGTAAAATGCTCATCGATCGAGAATTTCACAGCATTGCTGATCGGAGGTGGCGAGTGGAAACTACTTGCGTTACGACCAGACAAATCTGGCCGTCCTACAATCTGAAACAGACAAAAACCCTTATAAGTCTTTCGAAACACGAACTAAGGCATATAATATCTCTTATCACCGGTCACTGTCTTTTGGGCACTCACGCACGTCGGCTCGGGATTCCTCAAAACGACCTGTGCAGATACTGCGAGGACGAAGATGAGGAAGTATCGAGCAGACATTTGCTGTGCAGTTGTCCCGGTCTAGCCAGAAGTCGACTCGCTCTTCTAGGCTCTCCAACAATTGACAATCTTTCAGTACTCTCGGACCTGAAAATCGAATCTCTCATCAAATTCTCGAAACGAATTAATATCTTTGACCAAAATCTACAATAAAAATCTCGGTTAGGTGGGGAAATCATTTAAAATAATGAACTCTAGAGCAACACAACGGACCCAACTTGCGGTCTGTGTGGCACTCCGATGCGGGGTCACCCTTAAACCAACCAACCAAACAACCAAGAAAAAAATATATTAATAATAATTAGAAAGCTTAAAAAAATATTAAAAAAAAATTATTATTAAGTTGGGCTATAAGGCATACATATTTATTTGTGGCTCAAAATGCACTTTAGAGTGAAAAAACTACTTTTTCCAATTTTTGTAAAGACATTTTTTTAATTCAATTCCTACGTATATTTGAAATATGTGAAAATTCAACATGAAAAACCTTCCAAACCATTTTGATTGGGGTAATCCGCTCGGGCATTTAGTTTTAATGGCAGAATTGCACTGGTAGGTTCAGCATTGCTTGCGATTAATATGAAAAAAAATCTTTTATTCTGCCCTTAGTGTATTTCAAACTTCACAAATATTTCCGGCAGATCACATATTATACAAACACTTTAGGCTAAAAATAGTGAGCTCCATCTTTTACTTCTATTGAATTGGTGCCTTGTTTAAAGTAACAAAAACTTCTTGGCTCATATATCCAATGGGAGTGGGTCGAAAGCAGGTAATCATTTTTTAGAGACAACATTATGTATTTACATATGTACTCGTATTCCTTGTTTTTATTACCATTTTAGGGGCTCATATTACACACTTCCTTAACTTTGGTATTAATGAAATTTTAATTTTAATTTTCCACAGGAGGCAAATCTACAAGAAAATGCCAGCGCCAACTGTAGCAGGCGCAAAAAGAGAATTTTTAAGGTATCAAAAACAAAAAAGGAATACTCGAGTGTGAAATGAAGCAAACAACATACTTATTGCATTACTTACTTTTCAAAATATTTAACATTGCTTGCCTAACCTCGAGTAGCAGTTTTGTTTTTGGTGCAAAAGGGAGTTGTGAATATGTTTTAGTGTGTGTGTGTGTGTGTGTGGAGGATTACGCTTTACGCGTTTGGCCTCTGTTGCTTCCTCAATGCGTGTTAGTTGGCCTTCATTGCGGTACAAGTAAAACTTGTGCACCAGCACCGAAATATTCATATATACAACAACTAGTTGTGAAATTTTATGAGTTTGCTAGCACTATCAGGATGACAATTATTATCCTTTCGACCCGTTGTATGTCGCTGCTCAACACATTCAAGAGGCTACGTAGTATAATATAATATTATATGCACAGTATATATGTACACACTAGGAATGCCAATATTAGCAGAAAACTTTGTTCCCGGAAAATCGCGATTTTTTAAAGCAAACCTGGGATTCCAAGTTTCATTCCGGGATTCAAGTTGGGATATAATATTTTTAATATATGTCAAAATTCAATAATTGAAAGTATATAAACAAATTAATTCTTATTATTACGGGGCGTTCAGTAATGAAATCAAAGATACTTAAAATCATTCCAGTCACATTCATTGAATAACAGTTTTAACTGCAGCCTTTGATTCCCCTTTTGAATAAAATCCGTGGAACTTAAGTCACTAGTCTTTCTCCTTATTCAAATTTTTTGCAGCCATCGGTAAATTAGGATATTTTTAATAGTCTTTTGGTGCACTTGCTCACAAAATAAAATTAATAAAAATTGAACATTTCTTGGTAATTTAAACGATATCTTTCATTTCGATATTAAAACTTTTCGGAATCGCGAAATTAATACAAACTATACCGAAATTCTTAATTTTCTTCATTCCACTTTAATTTTCATATTATTTTTTTTCGGTAGCTCGAAATTAATGTAAACTAGTCCCGATATTTTCGGGATATGAAAAATTCCGAGCTCATCATTTCTAATCCATACCTACATATATGCATATACATGCACTCCTGATAGTTATCTTTTATTTCTATTACGCCCACTTCAGGCAAAACACACTGCCGAGTGACAAAAAATGCAAAAGCGTAGCAAAAGGATATTTCAGCAAAAAGTCAGTAACAAATAAATGTAAGAACGATTTTCGGTGATGCTGCGCCCAAAATACGGTTATGTGACATGGCTAATGGTCTGACACATGGAATTCAGTTACAAATTAAAATCAGGCTGCAGAGTGACATGCTCTCCTCCTGGGATTAGTAAATTTGGAAAGGTGAATTGAGTCACATGTAATTCTTGTTAAGAAAAAAGGGTAATAGTATTTTTGCTTTACTCTTACTTACGTTTGCATAAAACTTGCTACTTTTAGACAAAAAATACACTTCATTTTGTGCAAGCAGATAAAGGAGTAAAGATTAGCAAGAAGGCGTTTCCATGACAATTGGATTTATGTTGCTGGAACGACGGGCATTAATGAATGACATAGAAGTGCCACTTCAATAGTATTCGTCAGCAATTTTTGTGAAATGTTTTATGCTGTTGTTATAAAACCAAAAAATTAGTTAAAGCAATACTAATTTTGTATTTAGCAAGACTAATTTGTGGTTTGAGAGTAGAATAGAATTTCAATAGAAAGAATTTAACTGCATAAAAAAGCTAAAAAATACTCATTTACTTATACTCGCACAAATAAACTAAATAAAATTCCCTCACTGTGATTTTGAAAACACAGATTTTCTTTTAGCCCATACCTGTATGGTTATTTTCGCGTTTACTATGACTTGAACTGTGCCTTTTAAATTATTTACCTGCATCTCGGTCTTTTATATTCGTAGGTACACCCGTCGAAAAAAACCCAAGCACCTCTTTTGATTATAAATTTTGACATTTTATTTCTTTAATTTAATTTCAACCAATTTGCAATAGAAAAATTGTACATTTTTTTAAAAAAGCCATACGAATGAAAGTCTTTACAAATATACTCAATAAAAGGTTGAGCGTATATGCTAAGGAAATTTTGGATGACTACCAGTGCGGTTTTCGCCAGGGTAGATCCACAACAGACCAATGTTTCACACTAATGCAAATTCTTGAGAAACACAGAGAGTTCGAACTAAATCTGCACTGTCTGTTCATTGATTTTAAGCAAGCTTTCGACAGCATCAATAGAAACTGTCTGAACGACATAATGCTTAAACAAGGTATACCGGTAAAAATTATAAAACTAATTCAGATGACACTATCAAACACTAATGCCAAGGTTATGATAAATGGAGATGTTACCAACGAATTCAGCATTTCATCAGGTGTAAAACAAGGCGATTCACTATCAGCGACAATTTTTAATTTATTACTACATGAGGTAGTATGCAAACTGAAATGTGGCAATTCGATTTTTAATTCCAGCTCGCAAGTGTTAGCTTATGCCGATGACATTGTCGTGATTGCACAGAATGAACATGAGCTTAAGAAAATTTATATGCGATCGAAAAACACAGCTTTAGAAGTGGGTCTACGGGTAAACATAGATAAAACGAAATATATGCACTTCGCAAAGAAACCGAGTGAAGATGCACACATTGAAATAGATGGTGAATGCATACAGAAGGTCGACAAATTTAAATACTTAGGTTTTTTCATCAGCAGTAATTCTGACACTTCCGTGGCAATAAATGACCGAGTAAGTGCGGCAAATAAAGCATTCTTTGCTCACATAAAATTATTCAAGTCCCGATTGCTATCAAGAGATCAAAAGATGGCAATGTATAAAGCGCTTATAAGACCAATACTAACATACAGCAGTGAGGTATGGGTACTTAAAACAAAAGACATGGACCAAATACTAAGGTTTGAAAGAAAGATACTGCGAACAATATATGGTCCTTCCCGGCGAGATGACGGAACGTATCGGATAAGATACAATCATGAGCTAGACACATTGATACGTAATGGAAACGCAATACGCTTTATAAAAAGTCAACGAATCAGATGGCTGGGGCACATGTACCGAATGCCCAAATGGAGAGCTGCCAATATAGCGTTCCATAGACAACCAATTGGACGGAGATGTCGAGGGAGACCAAACAAACGCTGGGTAGATGAGGTCACAGCCGACCTGCAGAAAATGGGTATCACAAACTGGAAAGGAGTAGTAGAGAATCGATCGGAGTGGAGAACCGTAGTTGTGGAAGCAATGGTCTGCACAAGACTGTAATGCTAATGATGATGATGATGATACGAATCAAAGTTCTAGACTTTGTACGAAAATCAGGAGAATACAGAAAATGTTGACCAAAATTTCCAATTGTATACATAGAATATTTGGAAAAATTTTGAGTACGCAATTTTTTAGCTCAATCAAATTTATTATAACTTTATTATGTTATAAAATTTAAAATGCCTCAAAAATCGCACTCCTTTTTAACAATATTTTTGTTGATCGTATTGAGCGGCCGCCGTAGGCGAATGGGTTTGAGCGTGACTGCCATTTAGCAGTGCTAAGATTTGAAATCCGTTGTGGCCACGAACCACCAAAGAGATGTAAAAAGTTTTTTCTAAAAGCGGCCGCCTTTCGTCAGGCAATGGCAAACCTCTGAGTATATTTCTGCTATGAGAAAGTTGCCCAAACAAAAATCTATCGTTCGAAGGTGGCATAAAATGCCAAGGTGCCATAAATAAGAGGAAGAGCTTGGCCAAATACTCAATAAAGGTGGTAAGCGCTAATTATATTTATATTTATGTTGTGTATTTTCTTCCATAAAATACTTTTTTATATGGAGGAAATGTCCAACACCGAAAGCAAAAAAAAAAAAAAAGTACAAAAATAATGCTAACAATCAATGCGAATTTTCAGGCACTGAACTTTACCTTATACTAAAATTGTTTAGGCCATAAAACTGCATACTGAAAAGTTTTTTGAAAATGCTGGTTAAAAACTTGGAAATTTCGAAGTAGAAGTTTTCTGAATTTCGTATAAAGTTAAGAATTTCAATTCATAGGGCTTTTGTTAAATAATGAACTATATTATTATTCACAATAAGTTAAAAGTAAATAAAAAGAGTAAAGTTAAAGATTTATAATCAAAGATTTATTTTGCGTCGGTTGCATATTTAGAGTAAAAGTGTTTTTGGATTCAGTTCGTTTTTAGTATATAAATTCCTGTAGGCTTTTACTTCGCTTTGTTAAAACTTGCAGAAAATAATATGGAAGTGCCAACTGAAAAAACTAAATCCTTATTAGTTTCAAAGAAACCTAAAAGATGCAAGTTGCATATTGACCACCCGAACTTATGATCGCACCCATCTTCTACGACTGCCAAACATTCTATTTATGTGAAGCATCTTTCGCTTCAATAAGCATTAATTTTGTAATATATTTCACAAACAACAGAAACATGTTTATACATACGAAATATAATACTTGCTTTCACGAAAAGAACATCTTCTGCTTTTTTTGTTTATGCGGCAATACTTTCATTGTGGAACCCCGGTACGTTTTACACATCACGTCAGTCAAATGCTTTGCCGCAATGAACACAAAGGACCAATTTGAACAACCCTTTTAGACCTTCTGAATGAACTAGTGGATACATTGAAGCGAAACTTTCCACTGATGGATTTTTTGTAAAGAATATAATAACTCCAGCACTACTTCTCTACAGAAAGGCAAGATTTAATGTTTATGTTTTTTTTTTTCAAATAGACGTTGTTTAATAGATAAGTTTTTAATTCGCTGGATGAGTTATTTCTTCAAATAAGGAATTAGAAAATAGACCCGGGGCTAAATCTTGAAAAGTTGCTTAATTTGCGATAAATTCGTAACGTAATTCAGGCAATTTTGAGACAGCGAATTTTTGTGACAATTTAGTTCTGTTGTCAATGTTGAGCAAATGACCTTTTCATATTAAAATATTTGCACAATTCTACAATCTTTTAATTCGACTCAAAATGTATGTGACAGCCTCGGTTCGCATGCTTTCGGAATCGGATCGTTCGATATCATGCCGTGTAATTTATCAAAGATTTCAAGTGTGGCGACTTTAATTGTGTGATCAGAATGATCGGCGCCGGTTTTGTTGGCACAACTGCACGAAAAATCAATAAACTAGAGGTGGATGATTCTAAGCAGGTCTAATTCAAATTCTACCTACAGATTATAAGAAGACATGCGGAAGGACTGTTTTTAAGAGCTGGAGAACTTATTGTAATAATACAAAATGGAAATATTATTGTATTGTATTATGTGTCGGGTATTTTTTTAAGAGCTTGATAACTTAAAATGATAATACAAAACACATATATTGTTGGAATGATTTTTTTATTTTTGTATAATATATATATTTTTATTATATTCTGATAGATAAATTCAGCCCATATATTTTTTGAATATGATATTCGGCATACATATGTACACCGCGACTACGAGTTATATGGTCCATTCTCGCATACTAATTTTATACTATTTTTTCAGGAAATCTGAGTGATAAATATAAATGAGCTTAATCAGCAAAAGTGCGACGCAAACGATTGTCATTTGGCTTCAATTTTTGCATGAGTTGTATTCTTACACGTAACATTTCTCATGTATTCGAAGGACAAAGGCCTACAAGACGTCGTCGAATTGACATTTCGGCATTTCTGCAACATTTCGCTCTACGAGCTTCGCGAACAGATTAATTTTTTTTCAAAGTAAATCTCCACAATTTAGATACGTTGTTCTGGCGTTAAACGGTTCAAGATGACTTGCCAAACCTTATTGAACAAAAATGTCAACACTGTTCTCATTCTCAGCTGTCAACCCATAGTTATCGATATCGCTAGGTCTCATGCAGCTAAAGCAAAACCCGAGAAAAGATGTCCCATTGCAAAAAAAAAAACAAAAACAAAAGAAACAGAAACAGAAACTATCAATAACTACATACTTTGTACTTGTCCTGCATTATGTAGTAAAAATTAAAAATTTTCTGAATAGAGCTTTTGAGTGAAATGAGCTTAAGAAGAATGTAGAGAAATAAAAACTCTTTTCGCTTTGAGAAAATGGGGTAAAAATTGTAGAGAGTCACATTTATAGCCATTTTTGCAAATTTGTATCGACAAGATTTGACTTTAATGGCAAGTTATTCAGAACAGCCAAGATAAAGATTGAGTACAGTTAGTCATTAACATTAGAAACAAAAGACCAGCCGCACTATGTGCGCATATTTGATGTGAAACTTCTTAATTTCTGGATTAAATTTAAATATTTTAATGAGGATTGAAATAATTTTTTTATAAAATTACATACAATAATAGTGTATAATATTATTATTCATTTATTTCTGAAATTTGTACATAAGTCGGTGCTTGAATAGCCTGTACAGTTTGTATTGATGGAACAGTGTATACAATCGGTTTGTGGTAAGTGAAATAGGTTCTTGACTCGATTGTGTCGATGTAGCGAGAAAATACGGCATCTATCGTTGTTCCTGATTTTGTTGTTGAAATATAGCGGTCATTACTCATTTGTAAAGTCAGTTGATGTTCTAAAAATTTTACTTATTTCATGGAAGTGTTGTCCGATGCAGTTCATATGAGAGGTTTCAGATCGTCGCGTTGAGAAAGAAGTTTACCACCATCACGAGTGTATCTTAATAACAAACCATGTAAAAATGCGATAATGTCGTTGATATGCGAATTCGGAGTTATGTAGACACCCACAATTACTATGTTTTGTCCATCTATTGCACGGCACACAAAAATACAAATATCACCGATGTCTTCTGCTATAGCTGCATTTGATGTTGACTGTACAGTGGTAAATCATAAGTGTGGTGTGAGAACATTCACGGTATAATTTTTGTTGTGGTAGATAGCGACTCCTCCGCTTCGAACATTCCTTTTTTACACTGGATGATGCAGTTCAAATTCGGTAAACTGATTTCCTCGTCTTCACGCAACTAAGGTCCTTATTATGAGCAACATTCGATCTTCGACTGTAGTCGAAAGTGCTGATCGAACGTATTTTCATTTGGTATTATTGTGCCATTCGGAATTCACAGAAAGGTTGTTAGTTCGAATCTCGGTGAAAGCAAAATTAATAAACACATTTTTCTAATAGCGGTCGCCCCTCGGCAGGCAATGGCAAACCTCCGAGTGTATTTCTGCCATGAAAAAGCTCCTCATAAAAATATCTGCCGTTCGGAATCGGCTTGAAACTGTAGGTCCCTCCATTTGTGGAACAACATCAAGACGCACACCACAAATAGGAGGAGCAGCTCGGCCAAACACCTAACAGAAGTGTACGCGCCAATTATTTATTTTTTATTTTTATTATGGTGCTCATTCGTTGAAGAATAGGACTATTGTGAATTTCGATCGCTCGACGCATTTACAATAGATAATTTTTTCTCAGCTGATACAGCAAATCAAAATAAAAGAAAAACCGATTGTGTTGAAATTCTATGCTAACAACATTTTTAAAAGTTAAAAAAAGTATTTTTTGTGAAAATGAGTACAACGGAGTTGTGGTGCGACGATTCATCGGACGATGAAAGATTATTGGAACTAGCTAGAAGTAGAAAATAGTTGAGGGGCGCATCCAACCCCCTAGATATGACTTCCACTGAGTACGTTTAGAATTTTCAAAATGTGTTGACGTACTTAATATTACAGAAATTTCCTTACAGATTTTTAAAGAACTTTAGATTATCTAAAGAGGCGTTTATGAACCTACTGTCCAGTACAGAAAACCAGTTGCAGCAGTGCAATCGAGCCAAATCCATTCCAAATATGTTAAAGCTAGCCACAGTTCTGTGATTTTGTGCTCAGGGCTCGTACCAATTGAGTATTGGTAATGAAGGTATGCTAGGACTTGCTCAACCCACTGTGTACGATGATGCTGAAGATATTGAAGTGGAGTCAAATAACGGAGAAGTAGAAAACATAAGAAATGAAATTTTGAGAATATTATAGAAAAATCTAAAAAGTATTAAATAGAAACCTTTACGCCACAGTTTCTGTTTTATTTTTGTTATAAATTTTCTTTATTCAATTATTCGACATTCGAAAAAAATATGTATTTCAGTTCCTCTACGTATTTCAGCCCATACCTACCAAGGGAAAAAATGTATTTCTATAAACATCACAAAAACAAAACCATTATTAAGCTTAATCCATTTTGTTGCCGGTCTCACTGGTGCTCCCAAGCAATTCAGCTCCGTTGTAAATTCCTCCCATTTTTTTGCTGCTTGAACTTTGGTGCAAATCCCTTTTGCGAATTGTGGATTCGCCTTTCTAATTATTGTTTGGTACTCACGACTTTCGATCTGCATAAAATTAACAATTTTAGTATATATTTAGTATTTGGTTACTATAAAACAATAAATAATCGCAAACGACTTACACTTTAACAAGTTTTCCCACAATACGCTACAGGATCGAAAGCAAAATTGCATTCGCTTCTAAATTCGGTAAACAACGAAAATTTCGATAGGGTTGCACCGCTCATAATACCAAATTGACATTCGATCTTCGACAACCAGCGAATATCGAAGATCGAATGTAACTCATAATAGGGGCCTAAGTCTCATGAAAAACTACCACATTGCATTTTTCCATAACTGGGTTCAATACGTCAGTAGGATGAGCACGTAGACTTTGACAATTAAAAGAGAATATCGACAATCCTTCTCTTTGTTGCGTAAATTGAATCATTTGTTGATCAAGAGTTTCCAAACAATTCATCGACAGTCTTTGAAATTCTGCTTGCAATGATGTCATTGTTGTTGATGGTCTCCGGCCATCGTAGAATCTCAAATCATCATTGCGTGTAATTATAAACTATGGATCAATGAAAGTAATACGTGACAGTGCGACATACACTAGCAATTGTGACTGCTTTTTATCGTATTCATAGACTATTTCAGAATATGTACCGCCCTGAGATTTGTGTATGGTACTAGCACATGCAGTAAATGTGTAGGTTTTGCATTTAAAGTTTTATTGTGGTTTAATGGTATTGTAGCTGATCGTCTAGCTATCGGTACTGCTATTTTACTAATATTGTTAGCTATCATATGTGCATTGCATTTCTTTCGAAGTTTTTGTCCTGTTTTCGGAGTATCAGGAAAGTCAAGCTGTACAAAACTCACTTCCCCAGCGTTGTTATAATCTATATACATTTCGTGACGGGTTTTCGTAACGCTAGCTCGTGTGTCGCGGCCTTGAAATTATACTCTGACACGCGTAAAGAAGTTTCATTTTAAAAATTATTTCAAACAAATAGTCAAATTAGCCGTCAAAGTGATTGCAAATTTAGATAGAGAGCTGAGAAGTACTTACAGTGGGTCGAAATAGCCACTCATGCAATACCTATAATAAGGAGTCCGTTTCTAGTAAAAGAGAATAAAATAAAATAGAGGCAATACCTAATTTCACGCATTGCAAAGTTTTATTCTCTTTTTCGACAACTAACATCAATCTCGCACTAAACCATTCGGCTCTAAATATATCAGTGACCATGCGTGTACCTTTTATACACATACATAACACATTTACACAGGTAAACTTATACTTATATGCATCCTTGTTAGAAAGTAGTTAGTTGACGCTTGGCGTGCGCAAAACTAAATCACCTGCTTTATGGGCTTTACTGCTTTAGTGTGTCCGTTTGTTGAATGAAACTACAGCTGGGAAAAGTCTCACATAAATTTTAGAATAATTCTGAGTACTTGCAGGAAATGGTTTTTAATAGTGATAATTCAGGTTATACAATTTCTAATCTGAATCTAAATTTTTAACCAGTTTATATATATATATATGTATAATTAGCGCGTGCACCCTTTTTGGTTGTTTGGCCGAGCTCCTCCTCCTTTTTGTGGCGTGCGTCTTGATGTTGTTCCACAAATGAAGGGACCTACAGTTTCAAGCCGACTCCAACGGCAGATATTTTTTATGAGGAGCTTCTTCATGGCAGAAATACACTCGGAGGTTTCCCATGGAAAGAGGGGCGACCGCTATTAGAAAAAACTGTTTCTTAATTGTGACTAGTTTAGAGTCATTAAAAATTGATGGTCGCGTGAAACTTAAGTTTTATTTATGAAAATATAATTCCATACCTGTGGATTTTTGGGGATGTAATAAATTCAACTTGAGTCGAATTCGTACTTTCCATAAGGTGACACGCTGAAACTCTGTCATTTGCGGGTTAATATAATTGTTTTTTGTATGCATGACACGTCAAGGCCACTAGAATACGGGTAATTTTTGTGAAAACTACGGAATAATTCATAAGCGGTTTTAACTCTACGTCAATTCTACCTCCTTGGGCATGAAAAATAGACAAAATACTCGGTTTTAGTCTTTTAGACACCAGATTTTGAGGAACACTTTCCCAGCCCATCTGGTTTTTTAATTAGGAGTTTTTGGAGGGTCACCATTCTTCATTGGGATTAAGCAACGATACTGGTCTACGTAAACAGGCCCTCCAGGCTCTCAATAACAACATTCGCCAAAAAACGCATCTCCAACTCAACGAATTTTGACGAATGTGATAGTACAAATACCACAAGAAGGAGTGAAATTTTTTGGCGATAATTATGAAATATGAAAGAATAAAATTTATTTCTTCAATTATTTTTTTTTATTATATTATTTTTCCAATTCGTTGTAATATACGCCATGTATGGACATTCGTGATCATTGTTCAACTATGTCCATTTTTGTTGTAGTGTTCCTGCTGTTAAACTCATGCATCATTCTGAGAGGCGTAAATTTGTCAACAGCTGCACTGACGGCATTTATTTTTATTATATTATTTATTATTTTTTAATTAATTTTGTAGTTACAGAAAACTACAATCGTTTGTTAACCACTAATTTAGAACCTCAGTATGCTATATTCATAAGATATTTTTTTTATTAATTAAAAAAGAAATCTCTGAAAAACCTTAATTTACGCTGTGCTCGGACTATCAACTTTATTTTTTTGGGCAAGTTTTTTAAAAGTTTATCTTACTTAATTGGATCTTCTAAATTCAATGGCGACCTCTGTTTTTGCAGATTGGCTCCAGTTTCTGGGATATTGGTATTTGAAAATTAACCTTGGAGTCAATTTTTATTTAATATGCGATGCAAAAAACTATTCGCAATATATTTTAATTTGTTTTTGATTTCTTATTTTAATTTGTTGTTTAGCAAATTTGATTCAATTTCAATTATTTTTTAAATAATTCCCTCAGTTTTAAAGCCATACTGTTAAAAATTTTTTTTCGAAATTTGAAACTTTATTGACGTAAAATGGTTACAAATTTAATATTCAAAGTATTGTCCATCGCTTACTACTACTTTTTCCCATCTTTCTGGCAATTCACGGATTCCCTTTGTGAAAAATTCGGTCGGTTTTGCCGCAATCCACGAATCGATCCATTTTTTGACTTCATCGTAATTACGGAAGTGCTGGTCAGCCAGGCCATGTTGCATCGATCGGAAGAGATAGTAATCGGATGGCGCAAGGTCTGGACTATACGGCGGGTGGGGTAGGACATCCCATTTGAGCGTTTCTAAGTATGTTTTGACCACTTGTGCAACATGTGGCCGAGCATTGTCATGTTGCAAAATAACTTTGTCGTGTCTATCGGCGTATTGCGGCCGTTTTTCTCGCAGTGCTCGGCTCAAACGCATCAATTGTCGTCGGTAGACATCCCCCGTAATCGTTTCATTCGGTTTCAGTAGCTCATAATACACAACACCCAGCTGGTCCCACCAGATACACAGCATAACCTTCAGGCCATGAATATTCTGCGCCGACGTCGATGTTGAAGCATGGCCAGGGTATCCATACGTTGCCCGACGTTTTGGATTGTCGTAATGGACCCACTTTTCATCGCCAGTCACAATTCGATGCAAAAAACCCTTTCTTTTTTGCCGTTGAAGCAGTTGTTCGCATGCCATAAAACGGCGTTCAACGTCTCTTGGCTTCAATTCATACGGCACCCAATGGCCTACCTTTCGGATCATTCCCATGGCTTTTAAACGTTTGGAAATGGTTGATTGATCAACTCCCAAAGTTTTTGCAACCTCTTCTTGCGTTTGAGCCGGATCTTGATCGAGCAATTCCTCCAATTCGGTATCCATGAACTTTGGCGGCGCACCCTCGCGTTCTTCGTCTTCCAAGCCAAAATCACCACTTTTAAAGCGTGCAAACCACTTCTGGCACGTTCGCTCAGCTAGAGCATGCTCACCATAAACTTCCACCAAGATACGATGACTTTCGGCTGCTTTTTTCTTCATATTAAAAAATTCCCCGCAAAAACACATTATTTGGCACGAAATTCGACATTTTCAAGTGTGGTAAAAATATTGTTGTTTACGCTTCAAATAAAAAACTTATACTGACGTTTGTGCCTTACGACAGTAGCTCTCCAATGAATGTTTGGAAATGTGGATCGATGGAATAATAATCAAGTTACGCCATCTGTTGTAAAACCGCAAGGAACTTATTCATAGTCCTATTACAAAAATCGGATAATTTAAACATAATTTTAACACAACCTTCAACGTCCTAAAGGACACTTTCAAATATCGTTGCTTTGAAACCTGGAGTTAATTTTACAAAACTGAGGACACCATTGAATTTGGAAAAATCCAATTAAGTAAGATCGACTTTCAAAACCTTTACGCACATTTTGAACTTGCACAGTGTTATTATTAATAAAAGCAAAACTAGTGAAAGTTAAAAAAACAGTTTTGTCCAAAGTCCGTAGATATACAATTCTATTTTCATATCTTGTATCCAGCTATTTTCCTACCGGGATGCTTAATGGCTACCGTCGCATTCAAATTGGCTACTCCTATTGACATAGCTACGTATACATCCACAGGATGTTCAATAAATAACAGAACTTTTTATTTAAATCATGGAACACGTAGAGCTATCTATTAAACTTTGATTATATTGAAAGGTACAAGCGTCAGCTTTCAACCGCAGCCAACTTCATGTAAATCGTTTGACAGATTAAAAAGTTACGCGCCTTTTATTGACAGTATGTTTCGCGCTTGTATCGTAAAAATACAATGGAGCAAAGAGCAAATATTAAATTCTGTGTTAAACTTGGAAAAACATTTAGTGAGACGTACGAATTGATGCAAAAAATTTATGGTGATGATTGTTTAGCTCGTTCAAATGTATATAATTGGTTTAAACGATTTAAAAATGGTCGTGAAGATTTGTATGATGATGAAAGACCTGGTCGTCCACGAGCAAGTAATCGTGCTGAATTGGTGGAAAAAGTCCGCGAAATCATTGTTGTTGACGGAAATTTCACTGTAAGAATGTTGGCTGACCCATCGTTTGTGGTCAAGAATTGTTCGTGTAAGACCTGAATATCCAGAAGGGAAACAACTGTTTTTATTGCATGATAATGCACCACCTCACAAAACCAAAAATGTTTGTGAATTTTTGATGCAAAAACATATTTGTTTCATTGATCACCCTCCGTTTTCTCCTGATCTATCACCATGCGACTATTTTCTGTTCCCTAAATTGAAAACTGCCATGAAAGGTGCGTTTTATGATGATATTCCAACCATTCAAGCAGCCGTGACACAGGTGTTAAAGAACATTCCCTTAGATGACATAAAAAAGTCCATGCAGAAATTCGTTCTGAACGTTGTACCGAGTTAAATGGAGACTATTTTGAATAAAAAATAACTTTCAAGCACAGTACGATACGTGTTTTATTCTACATCTGAAAAGTTATGTTATTTATTGAACATACTATGCATCTATAACCTTCCTCTCCATAATCATTACCATGCATGCCTGCGTAAATAGGCACACACACACATACATGAATGTGAGTGTATACGTGGACAGACAGTTATAAAAATGTTCTAGTCAGTCGACACTCTCACTAAAGTAGAATTTTCCCTCAACTACAAATCGTGTTTTAAATATTTTATTTACATTTTAATTCCACTATTTACTAGTCAACAAGACTACGAGTAGCAATTTGAGTGTAATATCGGTACACACATATACACACACATACTAAGGCATTTACTACTGCACATTAAGTCGAATCAATTTACATAAAAAATAAAAATAAATTACAATGAAGGGGTTTAAAGCAAAATAAAAAAATATTTAATAGTGGGAATGAATAAAAATGTACTCAATTTTTGAATTACTCTACTGGTATATTTTTAACACACTTTTATTAGGTCGGGTTGTATGTAATATATGTATGTATGTATGTATGTATATTAACGGAATCTTTGAGCTTAATTTTCACTGGCTTCTAAAAGTCTGATCGACTTGGAATTTTGCACACATATCAAGGACTGATGACAATGCAATAATTTGATAAAAAATTTCCATTATCCTTATTAGGATTGCCAGGATTAATATTTTCTTTTTTTACCTGTGGGCAGAAAGTAAGGTGAATTTGGTTGTAAAATGAAAGATCTTTATTTATTCTTGTAAATCAATTTCATCCCCTTCAAAACAATCCCCTCTCGATGAAATACACTTATGCCAACGATTTTTCCAATCCCCGAAACATGCCAAATAGTCCAATTCCGGTATAGCCATCAGCACCTTCTTCGATTCAGCTTTTATCTCCTCAATCGACTCGAAACGCGTTCCCCGGAGTGGTCTCGTGAGATTTGGGAATAGCCAGAAGTCACACGGAGCCAAATTAGGCGAATACGGTGGTTGCGGAACGATATGCGTGGAATTTTTGGCGAAATGGTCACGAAGAACGAGTGCAGTGTGAGACGGTGCATTACCGTGATGCAAAAACCAAGAGTTGTTGGCCCATAATTCTGGTCTTTTTAGACGAATTGCTTCACGTAAACGACGCATAACGCTCAAATAATGTTCCAGGTGGAAGGAATTCATAGTGCACCACACCACGAAAATCGAAAAAAACTGGCCAATGGAGTGGGGTAGCCGTTTCTCAGACTCCCTCCACGAAATAAGTTCTTCATCCCGATTAATTTTCTTTCATAATAAAAAATAGTTAAAACAAAAAAACTAAAAAACACGCTTTTTTGCTAATCGAACTAAAAAGTAGAAAATAAAAAATAGTTTAAAAAAACTAAAAATCACGCTTTTATTGCCAATCGAACTAAAAAGTATAAAGTAAATTTTAATGACAAAGAGACCTATAATGAAGTAATAGCAAATCGAACGATCAGTCATAGTCAACTACCTCACAACAGAATTATAACAAAAATTAAGATACAAATAGAATAATTCAAATGAGAGTTAAAAGCGTGGGATGCATTTTGCTTCACTTTCATAACCTTCTGTACATAGGTAGTTGCCAATAGAATGATTGTAATATTTACTATATCAAGCATCCCACGCTTTTAACTCTAATTTTAATTATTCTATTTGTATCTTAATTTTTGTTATAATTCTGTTGTGAGGTAGTTGACTATGACTGATCGTTCGATTTGCTATTACTTCATTATAGGTCTCTTTGTCATTAAAATTTATTTTATACTTTTTAGTTCGATTGGCAATAAAAGCGTGATTTTTAGTTTTTTTAAACTATTTTTTTTAAATTTATGAAAATGTTATATTTAATGGCCGAAATAAAATTCACACCCCTAAACGACAAGTGTTAAAAAATTCCATAACTAACCACACAGGTGAAGTTTCTGTGAGTAGAGTTAGTAACTGTGGAGAATTCATAAGTGAACATAGAGTAAAGGTTGAAAAGTTGAGCAATACCTCCGCCATCTACAACGTGATTTTAGAAGCGGTGAACAGCTCACGCGAAATTGAAATCCGTGTATGGATATATTAGATAAAGTAAAAAGTTCTTAGCGTTCTTTCCTTTTTTTACTGTTAATTATTATTTTATAAAAGTGCCGTGCAGTGTCAAACAAAAGAAAGAGAACAAATTAATCCAAATTACAAACTTCATACAAAAATTAGTAAAACTGGACAAATTTGCAAGTAATCTTCACTTAATTAAAACTGTCGCTTCTTATTGAGTTTGGAGAGCTTTTCAAAATTATTTCATTTACTTAGGTAGCAGCTCTTCGCACTTTCGATAAGAAATCTTGCTAGTGAGCTTAGAGATGAGTGTGGGGGCGAAGGTTTTCATGATCTCTCGGTTATCTTTCGCTAAAGTATACCTAGTTCAACCAGAAAGCTACTGGGATGATGTGATAGTCTGCGATGAGACTAAAATCATACTGTATTACAACGATGAACCCAATAGAGTGTGGAAGCAGCCATTACAAGCACTGGAAAAGAGAAATATTATACTGAGAGTGAAATATGGCAAAATTTTAATAATGGTGGGGGGACGCATATCCAGCAGGAGAATGTGTGATTTGGTATTTATAACCGATATGACTGATTCTCCACTGTATTTGAATATTCTACAATGCCATTTGACAAATGGAGCAAATATCTTTTCCTTCATTGTTGACAACAAACCTCAGTTTACGTTCCACCAGGACAATGATTCAAAACATAAAGCTCATAGAATGTGGCTGTATCGGAAGCCCAAATTTTAGTTCAATAGAAAATTTGTAGGTATATTTCGAGAAAAAAGTTCCAAAAAAACATTCAAAAGATCGAGCAGAACACTTAGAAATAGCACAAAATAACACAGAAGTATGATGTTCAAAAATTAATGTATTCTATGAGAAGCACAATGTTGAGCGTATATGCAGAGGAATTTTTGGATGAATACCAGTGCGGTTTTCGCCAGGGTAGATCCACAACAAACCAAAGTTTCACGGTAATGCAAATACTAAAGGAACATACAGAGTTTGATCTGATTTACAATGTCTGTTTATTAATTTTAAGCAAGCTTTCGACAGCATTAATAGAAGCCGTCTGAATGATATACTGTTTAAACAAAGTATAGCTAAAAATTATAAAACCAATCCAGATGACGATATCAAACACCAATGCGAGGGTTATGATAAATGGAGAATTTACCAACGAATTCACCGAGTGTTGATGCACACATTGAAATCAATGGTGAATGCATTCAAATTGAAAGAAAATCTTTAAAAATTCATATTTTCTTAAGCAATATGTCTGAATTTGGCTAAATTAGTAAGGTCAAAGCGGCGGCCACCGTAGCCGAATGAGTTGGTGGCGTGACTACCATTCGGAAGAGCGGAGTCTCGAATCTCCGCGCATGAAACACCAAATTTATAGAAAAAGACATTTCTAACAGCGGTCGCTCCACGGCAGGTAATGGGAAATCTCCGAGTGTATTTCTGCTGTGAAGAATCTCCTCATAAAAATATTTGTCATGACTGTAACTTACGAATGTAATGAAGAAATAAATAAATAAAATATGTTTTCAACTATAAATTTGTATTGTGATTTTAATCAACTTAAAAATATTTGTCGAGTGAATGTAGACTTTATGGCCCTTGTTTAGATTTACATGCACATACATATGTCTGTCACGAGTAAGTCTGAAGTGTCAAACCACCAAATCAAACTACTGCTATATCAAAACTGTGTAAACTACAAAGGCTGGCGTGCCTAAGCATAACAGGGGCCATGAGAACTACCCCAACTGCTGGCATGAAAGCGCTTTTAAATTTACCACCGCTACATTTAGCAATACAAGAGGAAGCTACTATGCAATCACTTTTTTTCATATGAAAGAAAAACTTGAATCAGGAGATCTTACCAAACACTTCAATATCTTGAACAGGGTTCAACATGCAGTATGCATTACCCAAGCGAATGACCACATAGAACCCATACTCAATTTTCTAAAAGAGCAAGTTTAGGAGGGTCATTTGCGAAGTCCGTGCAAAGTCAGAGAGATGGCACAACTGGCGCGTATCGAGGTTAGGTTTATTAACATCTTTTGGAAGAAACACACACCAAGTTTCAGCCAGATCGGTTTATTACTTTTTGCCTGGAAATTGTTTGAATCGAGGAAGTCGAGTGATTTAACTTTTCCATCCCGGCAACGCAACAGTTTACGCCTCAACAGTTGTGGTCGCAAAATGTATGGGAATAGGGTTCCAACTCGTTTCACATTCACTCTATTCTCCAGACTTGGCTCCTTCGGACTTCTATTTGTTCCTGAATTCTCACGGAGGTGAGAAGAGGCAGAAACGAATGCCTATTTTGAACTTTGACTTGAACAAATACTTTTATTCGGAAGAGATCAACAAATTAGAAGTGTATGTGCTTAAACGGAGACTATATCGAAAAATAAAAAAGGTTTACCCCAAAGAAGTAAGTAGCTTTTATTTTTGCACGAACTTTTCAAAACACTTTCGTACATATAAACATTAGGCCGGGTCGATTTGTGGGGAGGCAAAAAATCGCCCATGGCTCTGTGAAAATCATATTCTAGGGATCAAAATAAGAAACTTTGCCGAAGGAACCATACCTCTAAAACGAATTCTCATGTCCCCCAATTTGGGTCGAACTTTTTAGTTTCTTTTCTCATGTAAAGGCCAAAAATGGTGATATTTTGAAATGATTGTATGGGGAAACCCCCAGGGGAGTTCCAGGGGGTGTGCCACTGGCATGGGTGGATCGGCCGTCCAAAGTTAGTGGGGGTCGGTCATACATTTGGACTCGATTGGAGCACTCTAAATGGGTTAAAGTGGGATTTTTCGTTCGACCCAAATTGGGGGACATCAGAAATCGTTTTAGAGGTATGGTTCCTTCGGCAAAGTTTCTTATTTTGATCCCTGGAATATGATTTTCACAGAGCAATGAGCGATTTTTAAATTGACCCGCCCTAATAAACATACATATGCATATATAGTGATATTGAATTTTAGAAAAATATTTTGTATCAATTGTTGATTTTCCATAGAAGAGAAGCAGAGACTATTGCTTAACATTAATTTTTAATGAAAAATATACTTTAATGAAAAATTATTTGTAGTGATTTGCCCATCAGTTGTATACAGATAGATTCCCCACCGTACTGATACCACAGTTTTGGCAGCGTCGCAAAATTAATGCGTTAACAAAGTCGATTTTAGTTAGTATTATCTGCTAAACTGCCTATGATAATAATAAAAATAGATTTTAGTCGCTTTCAAACTAAAGCCGCTAATTTCAGATAGTATAATTTTTACCAGCAACTGAAAATATTTTTATTAATAATAAATGTACTTAAACACACAAACTACGCACAATTGCGCCAAATATTTTCAATTATCTAAAGCATAAAATATTGACAGCTTACTTGCCAATTGTTTCTATTTGTCACTGTATAATTTCTTTATTTCGCTTTATGCAAACATAATTTTCTGAAATTTCCTATTCTGCTATCAGACAGTAACAACTAGAAAGGAAAAGAAGAAATATCAATTGTCATCTGCCGGTTTTTGATATCAGTTCCGCACTTGTCACACGGCAAACATGGAAAGAAGTAAAACTTTTGTTCGTTGCGGCAAAGTATCCGGCGCGAATGTGACGCTGTCCACAAAAATATCTGCAATCGTCTGAACTATCAATTCCACGATTTGCCACCAAGGGAAAGTGGACTAACTGCGTCGTGCTCAAGAACTCTACCATATAGTATACGAAATAAAATGATAAGCAGACCCATTAAAGCTTGATCGCATATGATTAAATCGCAATTAATCTCCACATTTTATTGAAAAAGGGAAATTAATTGATTCAAGGTCTCTTCTTTTGGGTTGCATTCCACATTCGGTTCTAAGTACTCTCTTGCCTTCTAAAGTATAGTCAAAAATATGAGGCAAGATTGACTAATTGAGAGCATCGATGAGCTAAATTAAATCAAAAAGTTCTCGGCACAAGCGCCAGGTGACGCTGATTTGAAATTACATAAGTAAATGTGATCAAGTCAACTTATTTGAAATCTACTTTTTTGTTGTTAGGTTGCCACATCTTTGATTAACATTCCTACGAAACCACCGCATCATCATCCTTGCTTGACATTTATAAAAGTTACGACTTCTTGAGTAAATCCATCACTGCACGTGTTTTCGATTTTACAGTTTTAGAAATGTTCAAATTACATCAGCAAATTCACGTCATTAACTCTCAGGACCCATGTTTCACAGCCGTGAGTGCGTACTGAGTACTACGCCTAAGTATTTAAACTCTTGCATGAGCTCAAAAATGTAGCTTCCGATTGTGATGTGGCTATCATGAAGAGCCGTGACATGAGACTTTTCCGTTAAGCAATTCGCCAAAAAGAAAGAATATGTGGGAACGTCACTCGTGAAATCTGCACCATGATAACGCACCATCGCATAGTGCCACCATTATCCGTGATTTTTTTCCCTTTATCGAAATGAATACCATCCAACAGCCATTGAAGCCACCTGATATAGCTTACAGCTATTTTTTTCTCTTTGATTGAATCAAAAACTTACTACGGGAACGTGTTTTAATAGCCGAAAGGAAGGAAAAAAAGGAAAAATCTGATGGCTATACGGAAAACAAAGTTCCAGAAATGTTTCGAGAGCAGGATCAAACATTGGCCTCTTTATGGGTAGTACTGGTGCTCGGCAGTTTATGGGGAGTACTTTCAAGGCGATAATATCACTTACATATATTTGAATCTTCTGAATATATTCCGGGAACTTTTTAAATAATTAAGTTGGTAAGCTAATTTGTTTAGCAAAATATTATGGGATACCCTATCAAGAGTGTTCAGAAAGTCAGTATTGATGGTCTGTACTTCATAGGCAGGCTGGAAGCTAGACACCGTAGACCTTGCACTAATAAACTCATGCTGATTCGGCCTAATGTGGTTAGATACAGCAAAAATCAGCAATTTCCACTAATTTCGAACATTCAAATTCAACAAATTTCCATCGAAATTCCCAACTTTTAAGCAGAATTTTTAGAAAAATATAATGCAAGCTTTCAGTGGCTTAAAAAACGCGTTCATTTCCAAATCGTTTCGAAATTGTTAGCAAAATAGGTCTGAAGTTTGTAACGCCGTTTTTAATCCGGCTTTTAAAGATTGTTATTATAGGGGCCTTTTCCAGTTGTATAGACATAGTTCGCAGAGAGCGACTTATCAAAAAATTAACATTAATGGATTTGTGAGCGATAGCGCAGTTTTCGAGCAACACAGATGATAACCCGTCAATAGAGGTTATGGAAGAGGGAGTACTACTAATAAGAATACAAGTCAAAATGAATTAATTAATTTGGAGCATTAATTATCACTATTTTAATTATGTATATTAAATATTTGGTGGCAAAAAGGTGCCGTAAAATTAATCATCCTATCTATTTTTTTGGTCTTGACTAACTTCTTAATTAAATAAAAAAAAAAATATTTTGTATGTTGAAATCTTTATTTAAATTTTTATGCGCTCTATTGCTTGCCTGCAGCTGTGTCAAATATGATTGACGTACGACACCATCTGCATAAATTATAAATCTTCCGATAGGGTGATTAATTTTGCGCCACCTTGTATATAATAATTCACATATACTTCGCATGTATTTCGTCTTCGAAAGCCAGAGCTGGTGTCATTGAATTTGCTGATAGGCAATTCCTATCAGGCAGAATACAAATCATTTCACAGTAAAAAAGTTAGCTAAAAGTTGAGGGTCAGATAGCAGAAAATGTGTTTGTATGCAGTATTGCTTATTAAATATTTGCTATCACTTACGGAGGGAGAAAATTGTTTTTCATATCTACTCGCACATTGCCGTGCTAACTTGGCTCAAAGGTAATACAGCATGAAGATAGGCATAAATAAATAAAGCCACTACTGGGAAAAGGAGTGCCAGACTGGCAGCCTGATTGAAAGGAAGTCACTTATTGCCTATTCTCAACGGCATTGAATGCAGCTGATTGAGTCAATAAAGTTTTGCCATTGAAATTGCCTGAAAGGAGATGAAGAACAGAGAGCTGAACTACGAGATTGTAAAAGTAAGAGGAGTCGAGGAATGCAGAGTTTGAGCAAGCGAGGAATGATGAGACGGAAGGCATTAATAAATTTTTATACTTAGTCTCGAATACAAATTGAAAATATCCTGATTTGTATTGACTGCGATTTGCGGATATGAAGCAACGATTGCAAATTGAATTTTATATAAATACTCTAAATAGAAACAAAAATATTTTGAGAAGAAGGATGAGCATAAGTGGTATAGTATTTTAGTATAATAGGTAGGCGTATGGGAAGATTAAATAGTTCGGGTTGAATATTTTTTAAAGAAGTTGATGAGTCGAGAGCAGCGAAGAGAGCAGAGAAGAGTTGCGGTACTAAAGCCACGTCGAGCCAGAAAAAGCCCTGAGAGTGTGTTTAAGGAGGAGGTGCGATAAAAGCGTAGTTCGCAGTGACGCCGAAGCAGGAATGTTGTTGCTGTCTTTAAGTAAAATTTTTCATTAAGGGGAAAGTACACAGAGAGTCTCCAAATTTTCTGCACACTCAGAAAATCGCCAAGTTTCATAATTTTAGTATTTGTCCTATTTTATTGAGTTTTATTACTCCTCTTGTAAAATATGTTTACTCGGGTCTTCATCCCGCTTTTGTATCAGTGCTGGCCACGATGCCAACACGCGTTTGGCGGTTTCATCTTCCTCTCTACAAAAACTGAAAGTCCCATTGGATTATTCCCGTGTCACCAAGATGATAATCAAACACGCGCTACGGGCACGGTAAAATCCTAGCTGGTATTTCGGAGGCTCTCAAACTGATGGAGTACGCCTACAATTGCCATTACAACATTCATGACCCTTCTACCCTCAAGGTAAGAGTGGGAAAGGGACCGGGTAAAACAGAGCGAGTCCATCCATATATCTACAGATGGCTCAAAGCTCGGGGGCAGGGTTGGCTGAGGTGTGTGTTCCGAATATCTGGGGATCTCCTTTAGTTGTCGGCTTCGCGACTACTGTAGTGTTTTTCAGGCTGAAATGGTGGAAGCAATAAAAGCCTTGATACTAGTACTGTGTGATGCAATATCTGCAGATGATATTTACACTTTCACTAATAGCTAAGCGGCGATAAAATCCCTCACAAAGCAGTCAACAACCTCCAAGCTAGCCATGAAATGCTACACATTTTTTAACGATATGACTGAGCCATTTCCTCTAAAGGTAGCATGAGCTCGTGGCCATTGTGGCATTGAGGATAACTGCAGGGCCGATGAACTGACGAGACTTGGCACCAAGTTGACTGATGAGTACACCGACAATGACAGAGGCCTACCTTTATAGAATTGTAAGCTACTTATCTTTGAGCGAATTTTAAGAGAAGCGAATGAAAGATGACGCAACGAATCCATTTGCAGAATCGCCTGACAATCGTGAAAGACTCTCAATGCTGAACGCACCGAATTTCTGCTAGGTCAAAATAGGCATAGATTTAGTGCACTGAATTCGGTCAGCCTAATAGGCGGACATGGCTTCTGCAGAAGATGTCTAAATGAGGAAGAGAAAGAGACGATCTCGCGCCTTCTGTGAAATTGTGCTGCTCTATCCAAATTTAGATTCACACTTTAGCTAGACAATTTTTTAATGGGTGGAAGCTATCAGTACAGTGGAAATCAGAGATCGTCTAAAATTTTTGAGGAGAGTTAAGTTCAAGTTCTGCACGAGGCAGCACAATGGGCTATGAGCCTGAGTGTGTCCCACAAGGGACAACCGCTTCAACCTAATCTAACCTATTAAGTTTACGATTCAATCTACAATGCTAGAATCTAGAAGTTCTGGTGATACTAAAACTATTCTTATTTACTTCCATATAATCTGAAAATCGATTTAGGTTACAGCTACCTATGATTGATTTTGATACTGTAGATCATCTCAGTATGATCTTCTTTGTCTTCCTTTTACTTATAGAATAGGAAAGCAGAAGTTACTTTACGCAAAAGCAAAAAACGAAAAAAGGACAAATTGTAATAACTAAAGAGTCTTTCAGAAAACGATTTTAGATGTTGTTTTAAAATGAAACATCCAAAATTTTAGATTCTTTCGCTAATGACCTTTGAAATACCCTTTATTATACACTTTATTCGCTCCAAATCGACTAAATGTGTTCCCTGCCTAAGAAAGCTTCGGAATTTTCGAGAGATTGACGTGTTTCAGTTGAACTCTGCGTCTACTCACAGGGAAAGAAATACTCAGGTTCGGCTCCACAGTAACTGGCTCTTACAACTGATTACCTGTTTGTGTTCACCTTCAAGCCCGAAGTGCACTCATCTTGGTTATTATTTGTAGGGGAGGGGTAGTTAATGCAAAGGCTTACATAATGCCCCATAACAATTAAGACGCGCTGAAGACCTCCAACATGAAAGTGTTGAGCAGAATGCACAAAAAATAATGTGACCATGCATGTAGACGATTGACTTTCCTACTGCAGATGATCGGGATACACTAATGTTGGCAAGCCTACTCCCAGTGCAGCAAGATGCAAGGGACTGTAGTTATTTTTGAGCGAATTTTATAAGTGGATTTGCTTTAGTTTTAAGTTCAATATGCAGAATTTGACTCGCCGACTCTGTATAAGAGGGGTAATGCAGAATGTGCTTATTTTCAATGTAAGTGAGGCTAATGGATTTTGGGTTGTTTTTAGTCGTAACTTCTATTAGAAATTCTTGTATATATTACCCGTAAAAACCTGTGTTTTTGGTTTTGGCTGAGCTCATCCTCCTATTGGTGGTGTGCATCTTGACGTTATCCACAAATGAAGGAACCTACGGTTTTGTAGCGCCTCCGTGCAGCAGATGGTTTTTTATGAAGAACTTTTTATTGACAGAAATACACTGCGAGGCTTGTCACTATCTGCCAGGGAGAGACCGCCTTTAGAAAAACTTATTACTATCGACTGATATTCCGTGCACGATTTTGGTTCGTTTTACGCCTTAGTCATAAGTGCAAGTGTGGACGAAAAGCTTTGGAATGAAACCTTTCCGAGAAAATATTCTTTCACTTTGGTCGAAATTTAGCAAATTCAACTTCTAGTAACATAGAAAACATCTGATTATAAACTGCAAAATGCTTCTTTGAAGAAATAAATGAAATGCATTTTAATATTCAGCCACAACAAAGTAGTCTTTTCTGTCAATTTTCTCACGAAGTACTTTTTTTCTCTTTATTTTTTATGTAGAAATAGCATATCCATATGTATGTATGTATGAATCTTCTAGTTGCGCAACTGACAATACTTGATTTCAATTAAGCCAAGTCCTTGGTTCATTAATCATAGATGAAATAGCAAATTTTCACACGATTGAGTATTTTGTCGATAATCCATTTCTTATGCATATACGTTTGTATGTATACGTATTTATGCTGAAACAAACTAAGCACACTTCGGTGCACAAATAACTGATAAAATGGCTTTAATTATGTAGGACTCAATGCTACGCCCCAGTGCTCTCAACAATGCTCAATAAGCAGCAATGCGTGTGTGCGCGTGGGTGTGTGGACACTATCACTTCTAATGAAACTGAAATCTCATTTATAAGCTTATTATCAGTTAAGTGTAAAAGACGTGTCGCCTTTAATGCGTTTTAATTAACAAAAGCTGATGGATTATTGGTATATAAGTATTTGTATAATGCAAGCTTTTTGCAAACTTCCAAGGTATGGAGGAATATAAATTTAGAAAAAGTGTTTAATTAATGGATTTGTATCATAGTTGAATAAATTAGAACAGATTTTAGATTTAGATAATAGCCATACAAAATTCACTTGAATGCATAAGTGTTGAACGACTTAAAGGGTGAGTCTGCTTTACAAGATTAGAAAAATAATCTATTCCTTCACTTCAGTCGCTTTCTAACCTACTTGAGAATATACACACAAAGGCTAATTCTCAATGCTTCCTTAGACAAAAAGCGAAAAGTGGACTAGCGTTGGGTAGGTTGTGGTGCGTAGCGAAGTCGTTGAAGGTCATTTTCTGAACTTTTACTTTAATGATTTAGCAGAATTTATTGACGGCCGCCATAGCAGAATGGGTTGGTAGGTGACTCGAGACATGAAATATCAAATGATAGAAAAAGATGTTCCTAATAGCGGTATCCCCTCGGCAGTCCATAGCAACCATCCGATTGTATTTCTGCCATGAAAAAGCTCCTCATAAAAGCCATCTGTCGGAATCGGCTTAAAACTGCAGGTAACATCACTTGTGGGATAAAATTAAGACGCACTCTACAAATAGAAGGTTGAGCTTGGTTGTAAGGTTATAAGTACCAATTATATATATAACATATATACTTATATATAATTGAAAAAAGTGATAATAATAATAAACCTCTTAAAGTCAATTATAGTTTGCACTCTTCAGTACTAAATTTGCTTCTATTTAAACTAGAAATGTATATGATTTTTATACTAAGTCAAATTACATTTATTCTGAGATATACAGTAATCTTTCACCATCTTCAAAAGGCTGAATTTTTCGGATTTCTTCTGTACTAGTTTTCGTTCACCCAGAAGAACAAATCATAAAAATTGAACTCTTCTATTTTTTTTTTGTCTCAGATAAGAATTTTTCACACCGTTGGGAAACTCCAGTCACTAGGCGCACTAAAAAAGTTCATGTTAACCAAATGTTATGAAATATTTTAACTAAAAAAATAATATTTTTGCCCATTTTAAATATAAAGTAAGCAAAATATTATATTGCCGCCATATATTAATGAGAGTTATGTATATAATTTTCTGTTTTTGTTTTATTTTATGTTCATTTATTTTTCTATAAAAGAATAACTCAATGTCTAACAAATACCACAAACAATTTAAAACTTTTCAGAAAAATTGCAGAAACGGTTTTTAATTAGCATTTCCAGAAAAGTTCTTGGCATGCAGTTTTATAGCTTATTAAACTTCGTTCTACATTTAGGAAACCAGGACGGGAAAAATCATTCTACAACAATGGTACCACAAAGGGCCCATCGGCACTAAATACATAATATTTCATCATGGACTTGGAAACTACAACCTTACGAAATATCTTCAGAAACTAAAAATAAGATTGAACACTTGGACGATCGACCAGGTCGTTATAGTTAAAAAAAATCGCTTACGTGCCGACTGGTGACGTTGTCCAAACAGGCTTACAGTCAATAAGGCTTACAGTTAAGGATCCTTTGCGTTCAAATTTTGCTTCAATTTAAATGCCGACATTTTATTTTAAAAATTTTAATATATTTTTTCGGAAAATTTTTGTTTTTTTGGAAGAGCATATTAAAAAACGTCAAAATTAGTTTCTTAAATTATTTTGATTTTGATATTAGAATTAAATTAATTAGTTAAAAATTTGATTTTGTTTGATATCAATGTTTTTCGAGAAAGGTCTAATTTTTTTTGTGCTTATTTTAAGAACCGTCATAATAAACTTATTATTTCGATTTCAATATTGTTTTCGAAGAATATATACATTTGTTTAGTTTAAAAACCTTCATAATAAACTTTTTTAATTATTTCGATTTCAATATTTTTTTCGAAAGATATTGTATAGTTTTTTGGTTTCATCTTACAAAAAATCATCCAAGTGAATCTTTTCAGTTTTCTATTTCGATATGTACTTGAAATAATGGGGTGTTTTGATCATTTTGAATACCATCAAAGCAAATTTTTTTAATTACGTTGATTTTTAAATTTTTTTCAATAAATATTCATAAAAATTGTTTTTTTTTATTTTAATATTTTTTCCGAAAGAAATATTTTTTCAATTATTTTTAGGTGGGAATAAACTGTTTATTTTGATTTTGATTTTAAAAAATTGTATTATTCATAAATTTATTTCTGTTTGATTTTAATATTTTTTCCAAAGATATAGTTTTTTGTTTTGATCACCCTAAATATCGTTAAAATGAACTTTCTCAGTTTTTTTTTATTTTGATCATTTTTTGGAATGGTAAAGTCCTTTTGACCATTCTGAAAACTATCAAAGTGAACTTTTTAAATTACTTTGATTGCAATATTTTGTTTTAATTAATTATTCACACATTTTGGTTTGTTTCATTTCAATATAATATATTTTCCGAAAGAAATTTGTTTTAACCAGTTTTATGCTAACGTGAACTGTTTGAATTATTTTGGTTTTGAAATTTGATATATTATGCATAAATTAAATCAACATTTTTTTGAAAGATATAAATATTTTTTATTATCCTAAAATCCGTCAATGAGAAGTTTTGTAATTATTCTTTTTCGTACAATATAATTTTTTTTTACTTTTCTAAAAACCGGCAAAGTAAATTTTTTTAATTATTTTGATTTTTAAAGTAATTATCCATACATTTGGTTCTCTGTTTTCAGTATTTTCCGAAAGAGGTAATATAAATTTTGCCATTCTAAAATCCGTCAAATATAACAAAATTTATAAAATTCTTTTGTTTAATTTTGATATTTTTCGCAAATAAATAATTTTGTTTTTATCCATTCCAACACCAAAGTGAGCATTTTTCACTTTTTTATTTCTATATTTTATTCGTAAGAAATTATTGTTTTTAAGTAATATAAGGTTAGCAGTCCTTGAAGTTCTTTCCTAACTTTGCAATTTGTATAAACGCTTATGATTGCTACATTTTCTTTTAAGCCCCAGAATCTAATTTTACTAGAGAAATCTTACACTAAAAGTTGTACTCCACTAAATGGATTATTTTTTTTTTGTCTAAAGTCAAAACCCTCAAAGAATAATCAAATTCGTGCCTTAAATTATCCAATTAAGTCCACAAACAAACAATTTACAGCTACTTAATTGTTTGATATAAAACATTATAAACTGCATCTAATCTCGGTAAGAAGCAATAAGATGCAGACGCTGACTCCCATTATTTGCAGCTTAGTTTTCTGAATACGTAAGCCTCACTGATTTTTTAGGGTGGACACAAATCAAAGCACATCACAAGTCAGCCACATTGCAAAGCAAAAATCTCATCCGCTTATGGCCCATTATTGGCATTCGCCGTAGCGCACAGTCTCACTAGGCTGTCATCGCTTTCAGTTAGTGCTACAGTGCCTCACTTTTTCAACCGCTCATGCTGTCAGTCACTTTGAGTGTAGTCTGAAACTTTATCAAAACTTTTCAGTTTTCTTGTGGTTTTATTTTTAAAAACCACTTGAGAATTATTGCGCTCATTAGGCGTTGTTACGTGCGATACGATGCTTCAGTCAAAGAAGGACGACGCAAAACAAAATGAGGGCGAAGCTGCTGCTGCTGTTGCTGCTGTCTGTGGTTGGCTAAAGCAATCTTAAAAGTGTTTTTTGAAGCTTAAAATTTAGCAAATGACGCTTTTGAGATATGTACGAATGTAAGTGACGTTGCATGATGAAATATTCAAACATCTTGCAAAAGTGTTTACCTTGAAATTTGGCGGTGTGCTCTAATTTCTCTGCACCTGATGTATGTGTGAAGACATTGAGACATTCGTATTGAGGTGTGAGCGATATTTGTGCTCAAACACGTCTCTATGTGGTTTTCAACTAACTGCAATATCTACCGTAATAAGCGTATAGTTTACTTCTATTCCGTAGAGTTAAAATATATATATATGAACATAACTGTACTTGCTCTGCAGCTGCCCCGCAGTTGCTTATGAATAATGTAAAAGCATATATAAAATTATCTCGTGTGTATAATTTGTGAGTAAGTACCCGTATACATGAAAACGAGAATGCAGTTATGTGTGTAAACATTGAAACCATCTTCAGGTAGAGGGATGCATGAGTTAAAGGGTGTTAAGTCATTTGATGTTAAGTAGCTGGTTGCGCCCAATGAGTATTTGTGCTGTATGAGCTCGACTCATATTGCATATTATGGTGATATGGGGCGTATGAGTAACATTTGTGGTGGGTATTCAACAAAACATTTATGAATAAATTTGGTAAACGATGAATTTATGGCTATTATCAGGTCGCATTATGCATTTTAATTAAGTATGTGATTGTTTGTCCGCTCTATTGGGCTTGTAGATTGAAATTGAAATTTGCATTCTTGCAAGGACTCTTTCAGGTCACTGCTTAATTGGCATAGCATCCATGAGATTGGCAGTGGCCAAACAAAACTTTTATCGAAGCTGCAAATGCTGCCTAGATAAGGAAAATGTACAGCAACTTACATGTCACTATTTGATGCTTAGCAGAAGAAGACTGCAAACGTTCGTAAAATATTCCTATGAAACCTAGCGAAGGCATTCCAGTTAAAAATAAGAACATTGGTACCAATATAAAAAGGGCAGCAACCTGAAAAAATTATTGTGTCTACTTGAGTGGTTTATAAAAAAAGTATTAATACCAAACTATGTATAAATCGAATGATAATTGATGTATTTTAATTAAAAATATTTCACTAAATAGTAGAACTTTTCACTTAGCATGAAAAAATTTTAAATAGGAAATGTTGTAATCAAACTCCACTATGATCTACAATTCAACAACAACACAGTTTATTATAATTGAGTATTTTACTGCGGCCGCCGTGGCCGAATGAGTTGGTGCGTGACTACCATTCGGAATTCAGAGAGAGAACGTCGGTTCGAATCTCGGTGAAAGATCAAAAATTAAGAAAAAGTTTTTTCTAATAGCGGTCGCCCCTCGGCAGGCAATGGCAAACCTCCAAGTATATTTCTGCCATGAAAAAGTTCCTCATAAAAAAATTCTGCTACCTCGGCTGTACTCTCACGATAGACGGTGAGGCATATCAAGATACAGGCTATAGAAGGCAAGGGCGGCATTCAGGTGGATACATACAGTATGGGCGAGTTCACAAATTTCCAGGTGCTCTAAACTACGAAGTGTGTGAAGTCATGTGTGAAGTCTGTACTATTGTATGGAAGTGGAACTTGGCTGGTCTCCAACATCATCACACAGAGGCTAGAAACTTACGTCAACAAATGCCTCCTGTGAAGGTCAATGAAGGAGGAGGCCATCCTATGGAAAATTAAGCGTAGAAAGTGGCGATGAATAGGTCAAAAGCTTTGAAAACCATCAAGGGAGCAGAGGTCGCGGTCGGCCAAAGATCACTTGGCGAAGGACGATATTGCGCGAACTAGCAGATGCCGAAATCATATAGGACGGCGCAAAAGCAACAGTCCAGAATCGTGCACGATGGAAGAGTCTTTTCGATGCCCTATGCTTTCGAGTTGAGTGAACAAGGATATACAAAATTGAACCCTCCGTATGTCGAACTGAGGGGTAGAATCTTAAGCTCTTTGCGGTCAGCATCTTAAGCTCTTTGCATTCACGCATTTTAGTCTACCGTTTATTCTTCCTAATAGTATGTCTTTCTCCCTTTATCAACTCACAGCATTCAAATCACGTTCCCGCATTGCGCGTGATCACAGAGTGGCCCTACAGGCACACCCTCTCTTTCTGCGGCAGCATGACATTTCTCGTCGAACCAAATTTCTTTTTCGACTTGGTACGAATAGAGGAAAACATGTGCTCTAAGAGAAGAAATGGGAGTCAGGTGACAAATCTCCTGAGTGCCTGCTGGGTTTGCAGCTGTTCGATTTCGAACTTTCTTCATACATACGTATCTGGCTACACAGAACTGTTTGACACTTAGAGAAAACTATTTTAGCAGTTAAAGTAGAGAATATTGGTACTGGATTTATTATGATGTCTGCATACCTATTTCAGGCTGCAAAGAATCTCTACAGCACCAATCGCTTGAATTTTAAGTTGAATTTCTAAGTTTTGAACGCAAGAACTTTAAACACAAATCAAGGCATTCTGTTAATTTTTATCTCTAGTAATATATTTTCTTCCTCTTCATTCTCACTTGCCAATGCATAACCCAAAGGCATATTGACGTGCTGCCACATTGCCATGGCAAGTATGTACTCGTATAACACAAAAAACCAAAAAATATTATAAATAAAAACTTTTACATGACAGCATATCATAATTTTATTATGACCTTTTTTCAGCTTTCTTTTAGGATTTTCTCACTCAAAAAGTCATAATTTGCTTTGAGTGCGTCTGTGCATGACCTTCAAACAAGCAAAAAAAAATCAAAAGAGTGACAGAGTAACAAAGAATGGAAGCATCTAGAATAGCAAAAATCACAAACAGGCTGCCCACATGAAAGCAAGCGACCACAAGTGGACAAGTTCGGTCTCTCGCTGGTGATAAGCAAAGCTAAGAGATAACCTTCCGGCTGGTAGCTTCGGGAATTCGCTTATTTCCCCTTTTGGGGAACAAAATTTACTTGGCAGCTTTCGCCGCACGATGTTGCAGTAAAATAATATTTCATACTTAACACTAACTGTCAGCTGTGAGCTGTTCACATATTTGTTGCTATGATTATAAGAAACACTTCACACACATACACATTTCTGTGAACATGTCTGTGTGTGTGTATTTACTTACGTTTGAATTATTAATGTTGATTTGTTTTCATCAAATTTATAACTTTTACATACCTGAAAATAGAGTAAGAGAGAAGCAAATTATTTAAAAAGTTTAATAAAGTCGGCTGTTGGTGTTCAGAAGATAAAATGGACATGTTGTAGGACAATAAAATGCTTGAAATTAAATAAAATTCTATTTAATTATACTTTTATGTGTGTTGACTTAAATATATATAGATATATCTTCTGCTCAAATATGAACGAGACGGCATCAATAAAACGGTCCGCTGATGACATATGGCAAAAATAAATTTTTTGTTTTTTGGTAGGACTGTTATAAGCTTACATGGCAAATTTCAGCGTGATATGTCACATAGTTTGTTTTCTGTGCTACTGTAAACAAGTCAAGCTCGAGTGTGTTCTTCGAATTCTCTTTTATGACTTCATTTGTCTCAAAATGTTTTCCACGGAGCGGCAACTTGAGCTTGGGAAACAGGAAAAAGTCACATGGAGCCATATCAGGCGAATACGGTGCTTGCGGAACGATATTAACATTATTTTTGTTCAAATAATCGCGAACAAGATGTGATGTGTGAGCTGGTGCATTATCGTGATGCAAGAACCATCACTTGTTGTCCCACAATTCCTTCCTTTTAAGACGAATGTTCTCGCGCAAACGCTTTAAAACGTCTAAATAACATTCAGCGTTAACCGATCGGCCTTGCGGAAGGAACTCCGAGTGCACCACACCTTCGTGCACGTGATAGAGCAGAGTCCCCATAGGTTGTCTGCAACATTTTTAAGGCGTCTGAAGCCGAAATTTTGTTGGAATAACAAAATTTCAAACAAATTCTTTGTTGAACTTGAATTTCCATCGTTAAATTCGAAGAACACACTCGAGCTTGACTTGTTTACAGTAGCACAGAAAACAAACTATGTGACATATCACACTGAAATTTGCCATGTAAGCTTATAACAGTCCTACCAAAAAACAAAAAATTTATTTTTGCCATAAAAGTCATTACCAAAAAAGTCATCCCCGGACTGTTTTATTGATACCGTCTCGTTCATATTTGAGTAGAAGGTACATCTTAATAAAAAATAAAATAAACCTATTTCTAGCTTGAAAGAATTTTTTTCAACATTTGTTAATTCATGCAGTAAAGTACTAAAAATAAATTTTGTTGAAAAATTCATTAGAATTGTGTTTAGGTAATGAACTGTGAAACAAAGTTGCAATTAAAAAAGTGCGTGTAGCGTAGTACACATAACAGAGGTGAAACTTTCAAGGCAGACAAAGAAAGAGGGAGATACCCGAGAGAGAATGAGAGAGAGAGATAGAAAGAATATATATCTAAATAGATTCTGCACATGATACAAATAGACAAAATTTACAAAAAACAGAGAAGAGTCGTTCGGTGTAGGTAAACGCCGGACACAAGCCGTGGCAACAACGCGCGCTACTCCTAGCGTTTATCACCCGTACAAACGTAGCGATTCCAGGATCGCAGCAACAGCACAAATTACCGCAAGGCAATACCATATTACCCAAATAAAATACCAATTATAGTACGCACAAACACTAGCCAGGAAACGGAAATAAGCGCCAAAAAATAGGCACCAAAAAACAAACGCCAAAAAATTGGGACCAAAAAATGCCTCAAACAGTAGGCACTAAAGAAATATAACGCAAAAAAATAAGCACCAAAAATATATTTCCTACAAGTTTGCACCAACAAGCGCCAAAAAGTAGGAAGTGTTATTTTTCACTACAAATTAGCAACCACAAGGAAAAACTCAGGAAAAATAGCCTAAGTGTATCTAAGTGTATCTTTCTCTCCTTTTCCTCTACGTTATATCTTTTTTCTCTCTCGCGGAATGAAAATGCCCAAAATGTTGGCCTTGAAATTTTACTCGTCCCTCGACGCCTAAGAAGTTTCACTTCAAAAATATGGAATTTTTACTGAAACTTTACAATTTTTGTTGCGTTTTATTTATTTATTTTTTTTTTTTTGGATGGGCATTGAATGCTATTTTTGCTGAATTTTTAAAAATTTTGTTAAATGTGTTTTTGTTTTTTGCTTTGGATTGACATTGAGTTTCATTTGCAATATTTGCTTTTTGCATTTCCGAAACAGGTAAATTTTTCTCCTGTCGTATAATTTTCGTCAGCCCATTCAATGATTTTCAGGCATACCATATTTCGTTGAAGAAATATTTATTGGTTCCTTTTGTTTTATTCTACCACTGAATAATGCTTTATACTAAGTGGTAACACTGGAATTCAACTTCAAACTAAATTTTGAAGTTGGTTTAGGTTCATCGACAAGAGAAGACGCACATAATTTTAGTATAGAGATAATTCCACGATGAGGAGAATATAAGGTGGTCCCGATCGTGGTGCAGCTACTTTGTTCTCAGCGAATTTGACAATACCAGCTGTTTCGCGACGTCACACTGGCCCAATAGGCAATCAATGTGACCAGAGTACGTAACTTGATTTAACATTTGTTTATAGTTCTCCAGCCTTGCAGTTTTAGTTCTTTCTTCCTCACATTTTTCTAACCTCTTTTAACTAAAATGTGATATATATAATAGGTAAAATATAAAAAATTAGTTCAATAATTCACTCAGTTCTATTTAGCTAAACCTTTTTGTCATCTGGTCACATTGTCGGCGATTGCGACTATTGTTGGTGTTGGTGATTGTTGGGTGATGGGCTGGCTATGGGACATGGACTGAAAAGTACCAAGCCTAACACATAGATGACACTAGTTTTATTGCATTCACCTCTTTTTCAAATAGTACTAACCTTAAAAAGGCAGAAATTAAAATATTCTATTTATCAGCTGATATTCTGTTCATTAGTTCGTGAGTTATTGTGCTAAAAGTGACGCTACTATTGTCTTTTTCAAAATAATGGATCAAATGAATTTTGAGTTTTAATTTTACACTGCTTATTGGTGGGGAAATAGTACTTATTGAAGGGAAAGTTCAAGCGAAGGGTTATGGGACACCACTCCATCAGAAACAACAATAAAACGATGGTTTGCTGACTTCAAACGTAGTCGTAGAGACACCGATGATGCACAACGCAGTGGCCGTCCAAATGCGGCGGTAACACCAGAAAACATCAAAAAAATCAAACAACGCAAAATCGTTTTGAATGATCGAAAAGTGAAGTTGCGGAAGTTAACTGACATCGTAGTGATATCAAACGAACGTGTTGGCTTTATATTGCATGAGCATTTGAGTATGAAAAGGCTCTATTCAAAGTGGGTGCCGCGTTTGGTCACTGTTGGCCAAAAACAAGAAATTGTTTATAATTCTGAGCTGTGTTTGCCCATGTTTAATTGTAATAAGCCGAAACTACAAAGAAACATCCGTATATGGCAGAGAAAAAATGTTGTTTCATCAAGGCAATGCCAGAAAACACACAGTTTTCTTTATAAGGGTGGGGCTTTTCAACCTATGTGTTAGCTACTTCTCTTTTGCTTTTTTTAATTTTCATTAATTTTTTTATAAAAATATTATAATTTTTCCTTGTTCACTCCTTTCGGGAGCATAGGACCTCGACAAGACGCAGTGTTGCGTTGGTTTCGTTAATCTATTTTGCTTTCTGGCAAGGTAGGTGATTAGCCTGCCGCTACCAGTCCTAAGTAGTGAGAATGCCCACCTGCCGTTGCTTAGGAACAACGCCTTCTTACTGCTTGCAGCGCCATCTGTGTTTCACATTTTTTTGGTAGAAGGCTCGCACATACAGTTGAGGACTTCGCTAAATTTCATGCGTCTGCGCTATTACCGCGGTCGCCCGCTTTCTCTAGCTGGCGCCACTGTTGTTTGCAAATAATGCCCAGACTATTGTGCGGGACTAGGGATGGAAAGGATAAGATTTTGGAGTTTTTTTTTTATTGTTTTTTTAAACAGGGAATATGGGTCAAGTGCTAGGACCGCGTTTTAGGTGGGATTCGAACCCGCAACCTCTGGGATGACAGGCTAATGCACTTACGCTAGACTACCGCGGCCGCTTAAAAAATATAGGTAATTCTAAAATATCATACAAATCAATATTTCAACCTTTCTAAGGGGTGTTTTTTTAGGGGTTAGGTTTTCAAGTTGGCACTACTCTTTGTAGATGGTCTTTTTGACAGCTGTCACTTGATTTATGCTCAGTTTTGTTTGCCATTTCATAATGAATAGACTTACACCTGAACAACGTTTGCAAATCGTGCAAATTTATTACGAAAATAATGGTTCGGTTCGCGCGACGCATCGAAGAAAATTTTGTTCAGCGATGAAGCTCACTTTTGGTTGAATGGGTATGTCAATAAGCAAAATTGTCGCATTTGGAGTGAACATAATCCCCAAGCCATTGCTGAGATGCCGTTACATCCTCAAAAAGTCACTGTTTGGTATGCTCTATGGGCAGAGGGAATCATTGGTCCATATTTCTTTAAAAATGAAGCCGGCCATAATGTTACAGTCAATGGAGAGCGCTATAGAGCCATGATTAATGACTTTTTCGTGCCTGAATTGGACGATGTTGATGTGGACGACCTTTGGTTCCAACAAGACGGCGCTACATGCCAAACAGCCAACGCAACAATCGATTTATTGAAGGAAACTTTTGGTGAGCGCATTATCTCGCGCCGTGGACCTGTGGCGTGGCCTCCAAGATCGTGCGATATAACACCGCTGGACTATTTTTTGTGGGGCTATGTGAAGTCGCTTGTCTACGCAGATAAGCCCGATACGATTGACGTCTTGGAAGAGAATATTCGGCGCGTTATTGCTGACATACGGCCCCAATTGCTGCAAAAAGTGGTCGAAAATTGGGCCTCTCGGCTGGAATTTATTCGAGCCAGCCGCGGCGGCCACTTGCCCGAAATCATTTTTAAAACATAATGGCAAAGCCTTATCTTTATAATAAAGCTAAATTCTTGGCCATAACATTAAATTATATACGTTTTATTTCATCTTGAAAACCTAACCTCTAAAAAACACCCTTTACAAGCCTTATAAAATTCCCTCAAATTTTGAAATTTTTTATCAGATTTAGAGAAAAAATTTAATAAAATTAAAAAAAAAAAAAAGTTTGGGTACACAGGCTTGAAAGTATATTTGCTTCTTGATAATTTATTTCCGTCGTCCAATAGTTACATGGAGAAAAAGCGCGTCTGGGGAAAAAACTAAAAAAAAACCGACGAGAATGTCGATCCAACTCCACCTTGTAGCTTATTATACTAATTCTTAGTAGGCTATAAATTCCGATTTTATGTTGTTTTTTTTTAGTTCGAATTTTTGTAAATCTTGTACAAGATCGGAAGCTTTGATTAATATAGTATTCGTTGTAAAATTAGCTGTTTTTATAAAAAAATTATGATACTGTAAAAAAAACAACACCAGACTGGCCAAAATATCATGAGTCTATAATTTTGTCCGTAAGTGTACTATTATGTATATTGAAATTTTAACACAGATTTTTTTCAATTCGTACCAATGAAATTAGTACGTATAGTTGGGATGTTTTAATGATAAAGTTACAGTACTTTCGCATTTAGCATTTAAATAAGCCATGACACAAATGTGTTTTAAAATTTTGGTGTAACGTAAAAACCTTAGAGTTTTCTTTCAATGGCTTTGAAAAAATATACTAAAAGTCGCCAGATATATTCAGCTTTATATTTTTTAATCGCTTTAAAACCGCAAAGAAGTACAATTTGAAACCACAGAGTTTTTGAAATCTCCGATATGTCTGACAAGGCTTGCAAGACTCGGGTGCGCATTGTTCCCACACCACTAAATTTGCCAATTTTTCTGTCCGGAAGTAAGTATTGCATTATTTACTAACTTCTCCGAAAAACGCTTCTAACCCAATTGTTTTCGAAAGGAACCCGCTTCAGACATGACTATTGGCGTAAAGTACCTACGCATATAGAAAAGAAGGGGCAAGTCCTTGCAAGGCACTGCAGTGAAGGTAATTTTACAATAATAAATCTCAGCTGTATTAAAAGCCGCCCTTAACTATTGCAGTGGAAGACGTTAAATCGAAAATGGAACGGGATTTAAAAAATCTTATTGGCATTTACCCACCGAACGCTGAACCTTGCACCCATTTACACATAACAAAAATCACGCGCGATCTGATCGAAGATAAGCCTTGGTGTTTGCCACCAAGCACCTACGATACTACGAAGGCGCCATTTGCCAAAAAACGCGGTTATTTCGGTGCGTATTGGCGAAAAATATCCCAACGGGAAAGAGATCTGCTTAAGCAAAAACCAAAAGCCAATATACAGAGCCACAAGGTCAAAGGACAATGGATATTTTATGAAATTCCAAGAGGCATAGATCGTCTAACCCAACCCGCCCATAAGTATAAGGGCAAATTCTTAACCAGTAAGAATTAGATTTTTTTCCATTCTAATTGCATTATTCGCTGCCTTCTCAAATTTTCAGATGCCCGTGACAGACGTGCCACCGCTCGCTGCATGATCAGTTATGTGGGATCGGCCTACCGTGACCCGTCGGAGCCTTCACCTACGCATTATGAATGCAAGTTGCATGAGATAGAGTATAATGCGTAAGCGCAAATCCTTACCAGCTTCCACCCAAAATAAATATTGTGTTTTGAACAGATTACCTAAAATGTTTAAGAATGCACCAAATCCACACTTATTTCTGCGCCACACTTCGGTGCCCGAGAAGCTAATGTCACACATACCTCGGCACATGAGTTTCAAGCCCACAGTAGGTCGTTACGAGGTACGCTTCTCAAAGCATTGTCCGTGCGGCAGGAAAATACTAACGCCCGGTTTACATTTACTGATCGAACGCGAGAAACGTTACAAATTTCGCCGTTTGCCTTACATCAAAATCAAAACACACAATAAATGTTATCCCGATTGGGATCACGTTATCGGCCATGGTCATCGCTATCTCTTTCGCACCACAGATATGCCCACTAAAACGCCTAAAACGCCTGCCAAGGAAAAGGCAGCAGATAAGGCGAACAAACATATTCAACTTTACCCAGATTCCAAATACATTAACATGATAAATTCACCACACAAAGAATATCTATCGATACGCCCAGGCGGCTTACGTCAGGTGCCAGTTCGTGTACGCTTTAATTGTATATCTATCAAGCGTGTGGTACGTCGTCAGTTGCGTGTTAACAAGAAGATAGTATTTAATAGTGGCACCGAGCGATTCCCAGAGCTTGATATTCGACCAATGGTATTTACTGCTACTCAACTGGAGGAATTGAAAAGCAAGTTGCCACCGGAGCGCCAACTGCGTGATCAACCGGTAATGGGAAAGCGATTGAGTGAAATCAAATCTAAGCTTTACGAAACATCCTCGCACTTAAAATCCGTTTATAGATCAACTCTGCATAAGCAAGATTTTAAATTTCAACCGCTTCCGGAACCAAAGATACTAGTTTCTGAAAAGGAGTTGCGTCCCAGTCTCACTTTGAGTACTGACCTTTTATTTTTCTATGACAAGCCAATCAACGTGTATGATTTTATGAAGGATAGCAGGCAAGGCTCAGTAGTGGGAAAAATATCTCCCGATACTGCACGCAATAGTGATGCCAATAATGTTCTTGTCCTTACCGTCCCAGATGTTTCGGCAGAGGGCTAGTGCTCACGCCCATTTCTAAAGGGATCTATACACATTTTATTGTTCATAAAAATGAGCGAAGGGCGGACAAATTTTCGTCTTTTGAAGTACATTTTACGATTTCTGAAAGACAATTGATTGATCTGAAGTACTATTATCATCTTCGGAAAAGCAATTGACTATTTTGAAATACATTTAAGCCCTGTGAAGAGCAATTGATTGTTTTGAAATACATTTTATTAAATACATTTCAGAAAGCAACGTTTTCTATTTTCTGAAGAGCGATTAACTATTCTGAACAACATTTTACAGTTTCTAAGATATAATTGACTATTCTGAGACTATCGAAAGTACGTTTTCCGTTTTCTGAAGAAGAACTAATTATTCTGAAATACATTTTATGGACTATGTTAACAGAATTGACTATTCTGATATACAATTTTCAGTTTCCGAAGTAAATTTGATTATTCTGAAGCACGTTTTCCATTTTCTGAAAAACAATTGATTGTTCTGAATTACATTTTACGCTTTCTTATGAACAATTGATTGTTCTGAAACACATTTTATGCTTTCTAAAGAAGAAGTGATCCATTTTATGGTTTTTGAAATGCAACTGATTATTATGAAGTATATTTTACAGTTTTTGAAGAACAATTGATTGTTATGAACTAAATATGACATTTCTGAACGACTGTTGGAAAAGGTGTAGTGCAGAACTAGAAAACCTGCAAAAATATGTTGGTAAAGTTGATTAAATGTATTCTAAATAGTTCCTTTCGGACTATCTACGCCGCGTTGGACGGTCGGGTGACATATCAAGCGACTCATTTAAGATGAGATAGATGACGACGGCTAATGACTGTACGGCGCTTGGCAGCGTTTTTTAAACTGCTATTACTGTTAAGAAAAAGTGTAGGCTGAAATGAGACACCCACCCTACCTATTTTAGTCAAGTTTGTGTAAATATTTCGCAAGACTGGCATACTGGACAACACTGATGGCCTCCGTTGTCGTAGGGAGTGCGCAGAGGAGAATGTGGCACTATTCGCTGAAGGTGTGCGACCCCGTCCGGGAACATTGAACATCGCACCATTCGCTTACGTTAGACTCAGGAATTGAAAACCCAGGACCATCAGTTCCGTTATCGCTTCGGAGCTAGGACTTTAGAGCAGCTTGAAATGGTGATTGATTTTGCTGGAAAAATCATCTTTTTTGACAAAGTAAACTGCCGTATCTGGGTATGGGAAAACTTGCACGTGATCATCGAGAAGATAATGCATCTTTCGGAACGATGGCGTCATTAGTCCATTCCTCTTTCACACCCCTGAAGTTAATGGAACTTTGGTGAACAGAGCTGCGACTTCACGCAGTTAGATTTTTTGGTGGAATGCTGCAAAAGAGCGATGAGGGCAAAAAAATCCATTCAAGATTTACGCGAATATCGATAGCCCCAGAAACCATCACAAAGGTCTTGTAAAACTGGGCTAACAGCATGCGCTACTGCGGAGCTACATGAATAAAATCGTTTTCCATAAGTAATGGTAATTTTTGTTTTTTTTGAATGAATAGACTAGAATAGACTGAAAATTTATGTTTGTTCATTCTTTTGAATTTTTAAAACTAAATCGCTACATGAAATATCCTCTATATATTGGTAACGATACGGTATAGTATACAAAATTTAAATTATTATTCACACCTAAAGTTCAACAAACCGCAATTACTATGTAATTTGTATTAATTTATACACAGAAATGGAAAAAGCTTTGTTTTGTGGTTTTAGTAATTAAACAAACTTAACTTAAAATTAAATTCTTCATAAAAAGGTTAATTTACCTTCACACTCTAACAACTATATTAGTATGACGAAAAAATTCCTAAATAAATATAACAACTAATCTTTAGCAAAAACTCTCAGAAATATCACTTTGATGTGGGTTTGGTAGAAGTTGCGGAAGAAAAAGAAGATTCGTGTGTCTTTTGTGGAGAATCCAAAATCCTAAAACTAAAAACCAAAATCAACAAACCGCGTTTTGTACGAATTGGGGTCAAAGCAAAAGGAAGAAACAAAAAGCTGAGTGCTATGCTGAAAAATAAAAAACCGCAATCAACTTGTCACTTGGGCTTCGAAGCTTTAAGGTTACGTATACGCACTGCCGTCCCTGAGGGTAAGTGGATACTCGTATATGGAGAGCGATAAAGTCCGAACAACAAAATGTTGCGTTAAGGCAAAAATATGAAACTCAGATGCAGGCGGCCGAAGGAAGAGTGAAAAGAAAAAATTTCCCTCAAGGACGGCATGAATAAAGTGAAGACTGTTTTGAGATACTTAAGAGGATAGCAGCTACAGAATATGGATCCGGAGTATGTAAATAGGGGATGCAAGTGCATGCCGACTTATACAAGAAAAATGGTCTAGATATATAAATCAGACAAGTATCGAACGCGCAATTGAGTGTATACATGAATGTATTGTATATAAGTAGGTGTATTCTAATTCTTGCGCAGGCTGAAACTGGCAGCTGAAAATTTACGTAATGGCAAAGTAAAGGACAGTTGTTTTTTCTTTTTTAATTTTTAATGCTGGAAAAACAGTACTGCAATCTTTTTGTCATAATTTTTGTTAGTAAGTCGAGCGATTTATACCGTACCCGTAAGTTGGTCCTTGGTAGGAAACCAAGTGTGGATAGGAAAGCACAAATGGCGAAAAAGTTATTTCTGTTAGCGGCCGGCTATCGGCAGGCAATATCAAAACTGTGGTTGTGTGAGTATTATGGGAAAGGCTTCTTGTAAAAACTATCTATCTCAACATAAAACTGTGCGTCTCTCATGACCATCATCATCATATTGGCAATACAGTCCATTGCCTCCTCTACAAAACGTCTCCATTCTTCTAGACAGCCCGCTTTCGCTCTACGTTGTAAGATTCTCATCTTATATGTGTCGTCTTCAACGTCTTGTAACCATAGTCGCCTTGGCCGGCCCCTCTTTCTTACTCCTTCAGTATTTGCTTCAAAAACTTTTTGGTCGCTCTTTCGCTGCTTATTTTGTGCTATTTTAATGGTTTACTGATATATATTCAAATTTGGCATATCTGAACTCTGAAATTTAGTGCAGTAAATATTAAATAGAAAATCAGCAGCCCGATCCTTGTGGTAAAGTGACTACCAATACTACCATAAAAAGGAATGAATACGCACACCACAAATGGCAGGAGAAGCTGGGCCAAATATCCAATAAAGCAAACTGCTTTGTTTCAATCCTGTTAACCCAATTTTCTAAGATTATGATTATGATGGTTTCGGGCTCTATCACACAAAGTCATCATCACAGCATCATCGTGACAATTACAGCTCGGGGTGAGCTACTGCTTCCTTTACAATATCTTTTCATAAGTCTCGGTTCATTGTACCGCTCCTAGTATTTATGCACCGTAGGTGATCGTGAACATCATCAATCCATCTTTTTGGGGGTCTTTCGCATTTTCTACTGCTCATCATGTAAGAAATGAAGCTTTTTTTCCTTATCCTATTGAGGTCCATTCTGAGTAGATGCCCAAACCATCGTAACCTCTGTGCCTCTTCAAAGCGCACAATGTTTTGGCACACAAATTACTCAGTTAAAATTTGTCTTAATCATCTGGATCGTTGCTGGACTAACCATTTAATATCGAAACATAGTGACCATACACAAAGAAGTTGTATGGGTTGTTATCGCAGGTAGCCAATTTACTTCGCCAAAATGGCTGATAAGCCGACTACCAAACAAAGTATCTGAAAGGGCTTTCTTTTGTTAATCGGTATGAGATAGATCGTCAACCGATTGAAACAAGAACTCATAAATTCTAAACTACTAAAAATCGATCATTTTGGCTTTGTAACTTAAATGCATTAATTGGTAAGAAAAAATTTTCAACAAACTATAGATCTCTACATCATCCATTTGGGTCTCTTAATCTCCACATATAGCATTTTTATTTCATTTTGGCTACCAAAGTGATATTGCGCCTCCTACGAAACTTTTTTCAAAGAAACTTTTTTAATATTTCAAACTGTTCCTCAAACTTAAGCTAAACAATTATTCGTACAGTTTTCTTCCATACAAAGTACGTGATCGAATTTTTTTAAATGACAGATAAAACCTGGCAGCATCAATATTTACCAGAAATCAACAAATCATCGGTATTTTATAGACATTTGAAACTTTGATACTATATTAAAATTCAATGGGCCATAAAGCTGCATACGCAGAAAAATCTGAAGTTTCTGGTTAAAAAGTTTGAAGTTGAAAATTTTGAGGAAATTTGATTTTTTTTTTTAATTTTTCATTGCATGGTGTTTTTTTTTAGTATAAACTAATTTTTATAAAAAAAACACTAGCGGTGTGTTAATAATTTTGCAATGGGTTGTATGTGAGAAAAAATTTTAGGAGCATAAACTAATAGTTGTTAGGACCAGTAGTACAGAGGTCCTACCTTTCTTTTGTCCACGAAATAACTGCCAGTGTCAAAAAATGGGTTATTCAAAAATAAACTAAACAATGGGCCATCTTTTACGTGCGAAATTCGGTTGAAAAAATGACTGATGTAAGAGAAATTACGCATACGCACATGAAACAGGACACAACGACCCAACACGCACGATTCCGGGGCAACACCGAACAGCTGCTTTGCATATGACATCAGATTGGCCAATCAAGTGGGAACCCAAAGCCTTACAAATAATATAATGCAATATGAAAACTGAAAATGTGCCAGAAGCACGTAAAAAGGATTTGTGTGCACAAATGCGACAAATCCAGTACAGCAAATTAAAAATGTATGTACAACCAAAGAAGACCCAACACACACGTCACTATTTTATAAGCCTAAGTATTTGCTAATATGAGCAAGAGGATGTTTACGAAAATGCTTGTGTTTATTGCTTTGCGCAAACTTTGCTTTGACACGCGTGGAAGCGAATGGGAACGGCAAAGTGAGCAAAAGGTGCAGTGACTGCCTGAAAAATGTTTAATGAAATGTATATCCAATATATCATACATACATATAGAGTAGGTGCTTATACATAAAGTGCTGTACATAAAATTTTTAACTTGCAGGCGAACCTGTAAATTCAGGTCGATAGTCTTTGCTGCTGGTTGCCTTAATTGTGTGATACGATCATTTAAAATTATATTTCGTGTAAATAAATGAATAAAAAAATTAATTGAGGGACAGTAAAAACAACATTCGAGACGCTATTGTTAGGGTAAGGTCGCACTAATTAGACCGAGTCGTTAAAGTATAAGGTGGGCCATGTAAAATTTGCTTTTAGAATCGGCTATAAAAAAAAACTAATCAATATTTTTTCAAACTTTTTTTTTTTATTGTGAAGATTGAACATTGTCATTTATGAATGAAAAATAATATCGTTCAAATGACTGCCACGACTGGCTTTACAGTATCCCCAATCAACCCAATTTTTAAGCACATTTTCGATTGTTTTGGGCTCCAATTTTATGAATGGCAACTTCGATTTCGTGTTTTAAAGCATCAATCGTCTCTGGATGGTTCGCATAGCATTTGTCCTTAACGGCTTCCCACAAAAAATAGTCCAACGGGCTTTAATCACAGCTCCGAGGCGGCCAATTGATATTGGAATTCAAAAACGGTAGCCAAAAGTTCGAGTGTAACTTTGGCAGAGTGACAAGTTGTACCGTCCTGTTGAAATCAAATGTCGTCCATCACATCCTCTTCAATTTTTGGAAACAACTCGTTGAGCATATCACGGTAACGCTCGCCATTTACTGCAACCGCGGAAAAAGAAGAAGACTCACCACTTTGGAAATAGGTTTTCAATATTTCCCAATTTTGTTCAAGCGTATAGCGTCTCATTTCGTAAATGTCAAACCTTTAAGTAATTTATGAACACATTTGACATGTCATTTGTGTTACCATTCTCAAAAAAATAGGTGGTTCAAAGAGCAAACGCTGTATGGCGTAGTAACTACAAAACTCTCCTAGCATAGGTTAAGTTAGGGCAAATGGCTACCCAAACAGGGGCTCACTTGGACAAAGAATCAAATTCGTCCATTGTAATGCCTTACAAAGGAAAAACAGAGGGGGAAGAAGGAGGTTGAAGGGGGTTGTTGACTAAATGGGGACTAATTACGTAGCCGAATGGGTTGGTGCGTGATTACCATTCGGAATTCACAGAGAGGTCGTTGGTTCGAATCTCGGTGAAAGCAAAATTAATAAAAAACATTTTTCTAATAGCGGTCGCCCTTCGGCAGGCAATGGCAAACCTCCGAGTGTATTTCTGCCATGAAAAAGCTCCTCATAAAAATATCTGCCGTTCGGAGTCGGCTTGAAACTGTAGGTCCCTCCATTTGTGGAACAACATCAAGACGCACACTACAAATAGGAGGAGGAGCTCGGCCAAACACATAACAGAAGTGTACGCGCCAATTATATATATATACATAATTACGTTAACCACTTCAATCTGCTGATGAGATTGCGTAATGTTTAATCCTACTATATACGCCGGTGTAACAAAACAGAGAGAGCACATGTATCTTAGTCTTAAACCGACGGGACGGAGGCAGCTGAGGAGAAGATACTGAGATAATTCCACCTCATCCTAACCCTAGTAAACCGCTTCTGCAGAAAGGACTTAAGGTAATCCCAAGTTTCACCTACCAAATTTGAGAGCTGCCGCTTTGTTAGCTTCAGACGGCGTAGCCAAGACGGCCATTCGAATGATGTGCTATTCCATACACAATGCCACGATTGCAGCTCCTAATGATAACTTGACTTAATTGGCTATCTCAAACAATTGGGATTTTATTTAAACTTCTTTCCTATCGTTCTTATTTAGTAAATTTTTGAATTTCCCCTGAATTCCATATAAAAAAGTTGTGTTGGTAAATAATGAGACATATAAAAAAATATGAATTTTCTAGTGTCGATATTGTCATGTCTGCCACTGTATATATAAGTATATGGATTATATCATATGGTCGCTAATACATATTTATATAAAAGCAATTTCAGTTGGAGGCGGATTTATACTCAAATCAGGCATACGAGCCTCGAAGCATTGACATAATAAATATATAGACTCGTATAAATAATAATTGATTTTCTTTTCTCAAACTAATGTAATAATTTTCATGTAAGCTGTTCTCCAGCCTTCCTTCACAGCTGGTAGCTGCCAATAATCTGTGAGTTTACTTGCTTCTGTTTTGCTTTTGATAACATTTAGCACACGATTATTATATGTGTGTGGGTACTGGATTTGAACTTGCCCATAATTATGGCGAAAAGGCATGCGAATATATAAAGCGATTGGCTAGAGGGTCGTTGGTGCTCTCAGTAGCAGTCACGAGTGTACTTTTATACCAAATTCACGCCATTTCTTGTTTTTGTAGGGGAGAAATGCGCAACACGACCAGCAAAAACAAAAAAAAAATATTCGCAAATCAACGCGGCCATTCAGCAACTTGCATTTTGTTATACAGTATGGCGCAAAATTAATCATCCCATTTTGTGGAACAACATGAAGACGCATACCACAAATAGGAGCTCGGCCAAACACCCAAAAGGGGTGTACGCGCCAATTATATATTATATATATACATATATTTATAACGCGTGGTACGTCAATCATATTTGACACTTGCGAAGTACATTATGAATTCTTTTCATCCTGATGGTAATGAGCGCTGTAACACGCAACTGCCTTTTCCAGACACAAATCTATCAGAGGAAATATTTTTTATACGAATGTAATCAAACTGAAACATTTGACAAAGTCGTTTTCCTTATTTAAACGCCATAACTCCTATCTGTTGATTAAAAAAGCTCCATATTTATTACCTAATATGTCGAGAAAAATAAGTTTTATTTTCATTACAGCTACACGGATCTCACAAAAGTTAATATAAAAATATGTACACTTGGGTTCACAATAACAGCAGCGCAGCATATGCCAAAGATTCTGCGTAAGATTTTTGGACCTTTGCACGTTGGCAACGGCGAATATCGCAGACGATGGAACGATGAGCTGTATGAGCTTTACGACGACATAGACATAGCGCAGCAAATAAAGATCCAGCGGCTACGTTGGCTGGGCCATGTCGTCCGAATGGATACAAACGCTCCGGCTTTGAAAGTATTCGATGCGGTACCAGCTGGTGGTAGCAGAGGAAGAGGGCGGCCTCCTCTGCGTTGGAAAGATCAGGTGGAGAAGGACTTGGCTTCACTTGGTGTGTCCAACTGGCGCCGGTTAGCACGAGAAAGAAACGACTGGCGCGCTTTGTTAAACTCGGCCAAAATCGCGTAAGCGGTTATAGCGCCAATCAAGAAGAAGAAGCATATGCCAAAGATTTGTATATTGATTTATAATTTTTTTTTTATTTAAATTATTTTTGTAATTAAGTAATTTGTACTATTTTTATTTTATTTTTTCTATTTTTGTATACAAATGTAGTTCATTCTTCAACAAAAACCATTTAACACAAAGTTTGAAATTTTGCACAAAATTAAAGAAAATTCGAAAATTTATTAATTTTTTAAATTCTTTATTTTGTTTTTATTTTTAATAAAATAAATTTAAGATTTCGCATTGTAATTTTTTATTAATTTTTCTTTTATTTTTAATTAATTAATTTTTTTATGTTACATAATTTTTTTTATTTTTACATAAAAATATAGTTTATATTACGAAAAACCCACTGAATTCAAAGTTTCAAACTTTACACAAACTTTAAGAAAATTCAAAAATAGTTCATCAAAATTCAACATTATAAGTTTTTACTATTTAGTTAATTATTATAATATCTATAATATAATACAATATTTTATAAAAAATAGTTAGTTTCACTACGAAAACCATATAACCTAGAGAAAAACAGTACGTGCAATTAAAAAAAAAAATAATAAAAAAATGTCATCAAAATTTAAAATTTTATGTCGAATATTTCAAGAATAATTTGGAGTACGCAGTTTTGTAGCTCATTCAATTTCGGTGCTCAAATTTTGCACTAATTTTTTTATATTTTTTTGCTGACGTAGCTGTGCATTTTCTTCCATGAAATGAATACTAAATTTTGTTTTTAATGGAGAAACTACACAAGACTTCCAAAAAAAGAAAAAATTGTCAAAAATCAACGCGTTTATTTAGCTACTTCACACTTATACTTTATTATACCAAAATTCATAAAACTGCATACTCAGAATTTGCCCTAAAATTTTCGACTAAAAACTTAAAATTTTGCTGCAAATTAAAAAAAAAAAATTTTACATTTGCACAAAGTTTTAAATGTGTATGATCTTTGTAGTAAAATGAATCCTATATTTCAATAAATTTTTTTTTAAATTTAATGACAAATAAATAAATAGTCGAAAACTCTGCCATATTGTTGCTATTATTGTGAACACAGGTTGTATGTATGCATGTAGGCACACATTTACTCGCTCGGCTCGTTTGTAATGACTTAAGCTGCTTTGGAAGTTTACAAACGAAGCTTATGCATCAACGAAGAGGAACATTAAATCCACAACTAAGAAAATTAACATTTTGATCACTCAAAACAAGAAAAGTTTAAAACTACCAGCCATCAACGTCAAAAGTGACCAATTTCCGCTCGGAAGTTGCTCGCACATACACACAACAATAATTGTAAGAGTGAGCAAGAAAATAACAGGAAGCGAACTTATAAAAACAATAATTTCTTTGAAGGAAAACCTCTCAAAGCAATGGCTCCAAATTTCTGGCTACTAAGCACTGAACACTGAACACTGAGGATTGAGTGCGGAACAAAGGGTATGGGAGTGAAATTGATTTTGAGCAGCGCTGAATAAAATTGAATGTCACAAAAATATGTTCGAGCTACGCATAATACTAAGCACAAAATGCGAATGCGAAAATGGTTCCACCATAGAAATATATGGTATTTACCATCACACTGCCAGCCAGCCACCCATGGCAATTGATTGTGTTTTGATGCTTTCATTTCACGATGGATGGAGATGGAGATGAGTGGTTGTTGTTTGCTAAGCCCTTGAAGCTTCCTTTGCACAGCATTGTTGTTGCTGTTGCTATTCTTATTATTATTATTATTGATTTTATTGTTGTTTTTGTTAACATTATTGCCACTTTGTAGCTGTCATCTGCTACCACTTGGCACACTCCCATGTCTCTCCTCACACGTGCTACTCCCACTAGAGCTATATGTACGCATACATACATACATATTTTTTTCTGAGTTTGCCATGAGTTCCTGCCGGATATTATTGTAAATATTATGATATTTCACGGAAGCTGCACATACACATACATTCTCATTTACTATACGGAATATATTTATTGATGGGCGTTCGTATAGTTATGAGCGGTGCTGAAATGGCTTACCATGGCATGGCGTACTCATAAATATGTACTCGCGCGTATAAATAACTTTTCAATTAGGAAATTGTTAACAAATAAGGAGATAAACAGCGAATTGTGCGTTTACTACGGCAGAGTGGTGGGTGGTGTAGCAATGTGGCGCGCAGCATTATGAATTAAATGGAACTTAAATTATCATCCATCCATGGCAATTGATAAATATTTTGTACTGGTTTCATTGTGTCACATTTGCATGTGAACAGGAGCTGTAGGGCGATTACCGGGAAGTGGATTAGAAATTGGCTCGCGAATTCAACTTATATGGTGCATGCAGCGAAATAAAAGCGAAAATATGTTGATAGCTCATTCAGGAAGTTTGATAATTGCTGCTTAAAAAGAATTTTGTATTCATAACGAAATTTTTTTTTTTTAAATTCGAAATTAATCAGCATAATAAGTTGAAAATAAAGTGCTCTAACCCAAAGTGTATTAAACAAATTTTCATAATATTAAAAATAAGTAAAAAATTGGCTGTATCAAAGACCATTTTAACAGAGTCTGATTGAATTTAACAGTTCACTTATAAGAAAGATACTTTAATGTGAAATTTAAAAACAAGTGCTCCCATTTTAATTCAGTTGCTTATAGTCACTTAAAAGAGAACCGCATCGAGTAGTGAATTGCACATAGAATGTCTGGTAGCAGAAATAGGAAAGCTAAATTGAAAAAGAATTGCTAATAGTAGAAGTTTTAAGATTGTTCAAGCCAGGTTGAAGCTTCCGATCATCCACTGAGTCCTTAGATACGGTTAGGATAAATGGCTGCCCTTGCGAGGGGCTCACTTGGACAACAAATTTAAAATTTGCCCGTTGTAATACCATTCAGGGGAGAAGGAACCACACAAGTGAGAAAAAGGGACAAGTGGCGTTGGATTAGAGGATGACCAACAACAGTGGCGATTTACGTTCGCATTTACTGCTTCAAACTACTGATGAACTTCACCAGATGTATGATATATAAATCTGCAATATTCGCAGGTGTAGCGAAAGAGAAAGAGCCCATATGTCTAAAACTTTACCCCACCAAGAGCAGCGCAGCTGAGAAGAAGGAAGATGATTTCACTTCCCCACCAACTCTTCCGTCCAACTTTGATCCATCCGTAAACATGTTTGCCATACTCTGCCTCCAAATGGTACACACCGCCCACTCCTCTCTTGGCGGAATATGAATAGAAAAAGTTCTGTTCGAACCTAGCGAGGGTGTACCAGTAGGGATGAACTCCAGTATGAGCTCCAGTAGCATGGGGATGAACTAAAAATTTTTAAGAATGCTAGAGTGTCCGTAGCTTAAGTCTAGCTTATGTCCGAACACCTCAAACTGATTGCGGCGCGTGCAGCGACAGTTTTTCGTGCAATGTCCACAGGTGCGACATTTAGCATAGCGTTGAGTGCTAGAGTAGGAGTGGTGCGAAGCGCCCCACTGATTACAATGAGTGAAGACCTTTGGATCCTCCCCAGCCACTTAACTTATATCATCCCTTCCCGCCAGTTCCACCAGACAACGACTCCGTACTACAAATGATAAAGGCAAAACGTAACTTTATCGAGAGGCCCCATCTTTTGCCGATAGTGCCCATACAAGGCGACTGTTGCCTTCCTAGTTCTCTCCTGAATTTTGGGCTTCCACGTTAACCCTCTCCAGGTATTTTATATTATATATAATACCTTGTGATCAAGGGCGTGGAAGTATAAAAACTATTTCGTTGGTACCTCATACACAGCTTACTTGTATTCCTTTTCTAACGACCCGCATTGGACATTCGCTCTAATTAAAAGAAGATTTTGGTCTCATAAGTGCGAACGATTTTATCAATTTTAATAAAAATTTTTTTCTGTTTCTGGTGTTTCCCTAAAGCAAATACTCGTACATTTATATATTACATTTAACAAACTTTTTTCAACCCGAAAACATTTCCTTTTCCAACTTCCTGTTTCACACAAAAACTTAGGCGCTCGTTTGCCCGCAATTAAAACCACGAAAAACGTTGAAAACAATTTCTTAAACCAACCATTTACTCACACTTTTACACTATGGTACATACCCTTTCCTCTTTTCTGCGATTTCCTTTCATTGTTTTCGCTTATTATGAGGCGAATTTTCATTTAAAGTTCTTAGTTGTTAAACAAAACCACAAACATTAAGAGTAAAAAGCTTCGCGGTTAACCCTGATGTCCACAGAAACTAAGAGCGAGTTAAGGCTAGTTGGGCAGGCAGGAAGTTAGTAAGCAAAAGGAAAAAATCTGATAACAAAAAAAAAAGAAAAAAAAGAAGAGAAGTCGACATAGCCACCCTGCAGTAAAACCTATCAGTTCTGAACTACCTTGTTACCAGTTTGCTTTGCTGCTGAACTAATTTTAATGCAGTGAATTTTTTTAAATCATAACAACTGGTGTTTTTAATAATATACCATGGCAACGTTCTAAGTAATACTAAATGTTAGCCCACGTATTAGTAGTTAATTATCAGTTAACGATCCAATCAACCTCTGCATCATCAGTGTTATACCTGTTAATAAACTGGCTCTTAATGGACAAAAAAATGATTGACTTCATCGATATTTTCTTCTAAAGCGTAGTACTAAGTTCGCGTTTCACGTGAAATGGCTGTCAAAATCCATGTAAATTGCATTGCCGTGAAATATGTGTGAAATTTCGTATGTAGGTCATGGCAAAGTATATAGTACTCAGTTCACGTCGTGAAAACAATGCGATGTTAGCTCACACCTATCAAAAATGCATGTTACTTAGAATGGATATTTTATTTAATTAAAAATCATCATTCTATCAATGTTATCACTTAAACGACTCATCTGGCAAATATTTTGAAAGAGACCTTTTTAGTAGGGAATTTAATTTACTAAAAACCTATGTATGTATACAAAAAATTTTTCAACTCAGTAGTTTGGGAGCTTTGACGCAAAATTGAAAACACAAATAAAAAATCAAAATTGAAGGTGATAGACCCCTTAGTATTAATATTAAGGGCATCTTCACAATATTTGCTTTTTATCACTTTGAACAAGATTTTCGATATAGTGAAGGCAAAAAAAAAAATAGTCGATTTTTTTTGGCCCAGTCTAATATGTAGTATTTTTATCGAAACGTCTGCGCAAAGAGTGTAAGTAAATCTGCTTTCTATTTTTTTGTGTCAATGTATTTGAGTGTTAACTTGTTTAAAAATACTTTTCTTATTAAAATGTGCCCATTGTTTCTGTAGCGATGCTCATGAATTTGATGTTTCTTCTCATTTGAGAAGAATGCTTCTAGCAACATTTTAGTGCAGTTGCTGGCGGAGTTGCATACCTGCGAAGTTAGCACTGGCCTTAATAGTTGTTTCGTGGATACTGAATGTTTAAAGTCTTTCTTTTTATAGAAATAGAAAAGCATTTGCTTGTACCTCTATTATTTTTATACACCTCCAATTGGTAACTTTGGCAACTGGTATAATTCTAGTCAGTCTTTCAGTTGGCATGACTTCTTCCATCAAATACTAATTCGCTGTGTGGTTTGCCTTGTAACTAAAGGGCATTTATGCGTAAGAGTGCGTGTGTGCGTGTGTGTATGAAAAATGAAGCCTTGCGCCCGGCACATTTAAGTTTGTTAGTGTTAAGAGCACTCGTGCCTTGGTGCCTGCATGAGGAAGCGGAAGTGATTGTGGTAAAAACAAATACTTATGTAGGTAGGTGAATGACCGCCAAGGAGGGAGAAGGCAAGTCAAAAAATGTATACTCAAACTGCAAATGTGAATGCGACAAAGCGTAATTTGAAAAATGAGCTCAGTTCTGCCTTTCCACAATACTCCACTATAAAAGTGATTCCACAAAGAAATGGAAAATACTGCTAAGCTCTTGTTGACGTTTCATGCGCGTGAAATGATTTGTGGATATTTGAATTTGCATAAGAAAGAAAAAAGAAGAAATACTCATATATAGTCCCATCTAATAAAATTATGTAAATACCTAAAATGGCATCTTAATTGTTTGCATTTACTTTAAGTAGCCTGTGGCTGTGCTGCCAAGCAATCAATTTAATTGTTAAAATATTAATAGTGCTTCCACTTGAATTGTAATGCACATTTCAAATTATGTTTTATGATAGTTCAATTATAGTAAACTGCCAGCAATTATTATTACTTTTTGCGAAATTGCTCTCAAATCCTTTTTACGACTGCTTTGGCTTAACAACTCATGCAATTTATATTTAAGTAAAGGCCTTTAAGTGGCAACAGTAAATTTCATTTTCTACCTAATGAACATGAAAAGCACGAATTCACAGCATAACGAAATAAATAAAATAAATGTAAAGGGTGGGCCAATGGCTTTCATTCGTATGCATTGCTTGCTCATAAATTATACTTAGTTTCATGGCAAAATTCACTTGTTAACAACGGAGTGGTGAGCTAAGGAAAATCGCACTGCAGTTATTGCATTACCTAAATGTGGTAAAAAAGCAAGTGAGATTTACGAATTTCTGAAAAAACTATTTCGAGAATGTTTGTTTACCGCACGATCAATCGTTTTTCCCTAACGTCTGAGGTGATAGATATAAAAGAAGGGGTTCGACCAGTGCAGCCATAAAAGCCGTTCGAGAAAGAATTCGCGGAAATCTCCTTAGAAAGCAGAAAATCATGTCGAGGGAAATTAATGTGTCGACCAGATCCATTTTTTGACAACAAGCTTAAAGAAAATTAGACTCGACAGATATCAGCCGCTTCTTCGCTGGCTCGCGGTCAACGGCCATGAAAATATTCCTCCCACAGATGAGAAAAAATGTTGACTGTTGAAGAAGTTTTCAATAAGCAAAACGGCCAAATCTATGCTAAAACTTCTAAACACGCAAAAAAAGGTTCAGCGTAGCCACAATCCAGCCTCCGTAATGGTTTAATGGGAAGTATCTCTGGTGGTGTTACATCTCCTCCTTTCTGCGAAAAAGAGATTAAGACCTCAGCAAAAGTGTACCAAGAGGATGTCTTAGAAGGTGTGGTGAAGCAGTGGAGCAATACTCTCTTCAATGGAGAGCGTTGGATCTTCAAACAAGATTCCACTCCAGCCCATAAGGCAAAAATAAGCCAGCAGTGGCTAAAAAACCTGTTCTTGGGTTCATAGGCGCAGAAGATTGGCCGTCTGGAAGTCCAGATGGACTACAGTTTGTGGTTAGAATTGGAGAAAATTACCTCTTGAAGACCTCACAGAAATTTTGAGAGTTTCAAACAATCTTTGGTTCGAGCAGCGACATCAATATCCGTGGAAACCGTGCGTGCTGCAATGGGTGAATGGCCTAATGGTTTGATGCTTGTGTAGAAGCTAATGTACTATTTCGAATAATTAAATCTTTTTTTTAATAGTTAAGTATATTAATTAAATAAAAGTAACTTCATTAAAAAAAGTATTATAATTTCATATTTACGAGTATACCGGACTTAACTTGTAACAGAACAATTGTCGCTTACACCCTTCTTGGCTATTTGACCGCGCGCCTTGTCCAAGTTGTGATGTGCGTCTTGATGTTTTCCCCCAAATGGAGGGACACACTCCTTTCAGCTGCCTGCAAATAGGCGATGGATTTTATGAAATATACTCGGAGGTTTGCCATTACCTGTCAAGGGGCGACCATTATTAGGAAAACACGTTTCTATCATTTCGTGTTTCATGCTCGGAGATTCGAACACGGGTACTACCAAATGGTAGTCATGGTCCTGCCCATTTGGCCACAGATGTATGATGTATTATACAAAAAAATCGCTTTACAAGTCCGTAGTTAAGTGAAAGCTAGAATAAGAATCATTAATTTGAAATCCAAATTATTCTGCGTATTCTCATGGAATCGGAAGAGTTCAGCGTAGACTTTCATTCGCTTCGTTCTTTAACCGTAGAACATTTACCGCCTTCCTGTTTCCAAAGTACGCTCATAGCTTTGATGTCACTTATTTCCAGACGCACTTTACAGTTCGTAACGGCGTGGTATGTATTCTTTTCAATTGCTCTGTTCTTTTGGAGCAGATAAGTACTAACTTTCCTCACACAGCACTGCAGTTTCATTCTCGGTTTCATGCAAAAGTTACTAAGTTCGCTTATTCTAGATTTGCTCACATTAAAGGTCTCTTAATACCCTAAACAGCACGGTTAGAAGGATTGATCCAGACTTTGCCCTTCGCAGATCTATTTTTTCTCAAGGCTTATGTCTTGTTACCAGTTGCTTGTATATTTTTTCTATTTAGCTATTTAATTTTTAGTATGAATAAGTTCACGATTGCAACCCTGCGCTCTACAGTTTTGTAGTTGCAAATATTTCACTCATATTTCTTTTTATAAATATTTCTCTGGTAGGTAGACTCTAGCGATGGTACCTACCAAAGAACGAAAAGAGATTTAAAGATGCTACTGATTTAGAGAAGGGAACTCATTGTATTTTCGTAACATATGGTACTCCATAGTCAGCGTTTTCAAGTAGCTGCCACCCTCCATGGCTTCTTTCAAAGGGGATTCTTCTATAAGGGATTTCAAAGCAGTGAGAGGAAATTGTGATAAGCTGTTTTGAGATGGAGATACTACCAAGGCTCCTTTGTTGCTGTTAACTCAGCTTGAAATGCACTAAAATGGTCCGAGATTCATAGGCTGAAGCTCCTTTTGGGCTTTTTAGAGTAGCTGCCACTGCCAAACTTATTATTTAGCTTTGAGCCAACGTTGAAGGTGGCCTCAAAAAAACCCCTACACAGGAAATTAAATTTTCTTTTTAAATTATTTCTTATATATATAATATAATATATATATATATAATAGCAGCCTAAATTTTTGATTGCATCTATGCCATCGCGTCTATATAAATCGTGAGAGAAAGACACTCCAGAAATAGACGCTAAAACGCCAAATGGAATGGTGTGAGCCCTAAATCTTAGTAGAGGCCACGAATTTAGTATTTTTTACGACATTTTTAACAAGAAAACCTGCCGATGGTCCACCCTCTATATAAAATTAGATTACGAAAGCGGAAAAAATACTTGCTTTATTTCATTTTAGTAAATTTTCCACTTGGTGTGGCAGCAACTCTTAAACGCTGTGCCCAGCTTAGTCCCATTGCACTTATAGGTAAAAGATTATCTGCTTTTTAGTTATTTATGTACTTTTTTCATGTATGTAGTTGTAGTTGCTTGCTTAAGGGGAATGTTTGTAAGTTTATTGTGCCCTAACATGCTTTTGCTGTCTTCAGCTGCCTTTGTTGTGTAGTTTTATTTCTTATTAAATTCCAAGTATACAAGCGTTGCTGGTCTTTATTATGTCAAACTTTTTATTGTTTTGTTCTTTATTTATTTTCTTTCATTCGCGTAGAAGCGTATTGTGGTAGATAATGTAAAAAGAATTTGCTAATCATATATTGCATTACTTTGCAGCTGTTTTGCTTTCTCGGTCATCATTGACCAATCAGCGGAGTTGGCAGCCCCTACACACGCAATTGTACACCAGTAAGAAAATGGCTTTGAAAAAATTGCAAATTTCGAGAAATAAGAATAAGTATTTTTTAACTCCATTTATTAAATACGAGCTTCGTTTGAAAAGTATATACAAAGTCAAAGAGATGGCACTACTGGCGCGTATCGAGGTAAAGTTTAGTTAGTATCATCTCCAGTGATGGTAAATGTAGGGAAAATTATCTACATATAGGGATTTTTGTCGAAAAATGTGGGTGTAGGGAAAAGAAGGACAGATTTTTTAAAATTCTGTAATTGAAGGGAATTTTCAAAAATGACAGAAAAAATTTTAAAATAGCGGGAAATATTAAAAGAAGTTCATTTAAAATAAAAATCCGCAGTAAGATTTCATGGCAGACTTTTTTTCTTATAGCAGTATGCTTTTAAAAGCGTTAATACGGCAACATTGCCATTTTTTCTTCGTTAACGCTAAAGCGATTTTTAATTCGTGCGAAAATTGTTAGTTGTCCCGCGTTTTCTGGTGCTTTTCACTTTTAAAGTAAGTTTGCAATTATTTTAGTTTTAGCTATTTTTATATTTAAAATGCATGTACATATTTTACAGAAATGAGTTCCCCCTCTTCGACTGACTCTTCGGAAGAACACCATGAAAAACAATGGAAGTATCGGAAACAAAAGTTCAATAACAAGTGGCTTGACGACAACAATTTTAGTGGCTGGTTGGAAGCTGTGGCTAACGATCCATTCAAATGCAAATACGCTGCGTGCGACAAAGTTTTGAACTGCGGCAAGTCTGATTTGCAGAAGCACGCCGAAACAAAAATACACCAATAAAAAAGCACCTAAAATAAACAGGTTTTTTTAAGAAAAGGCCGAGTAAGCCAAATGGTTCTAGAACTTTCGAAATAACACTTCACTGAGCATAATATCGCGCTGCAAGTGGTGGACCATTTAATCCCACTCTTAAAAGAAATCGTGCCGAATTCTGAAATAATAGAAAACTCTGAGCTCGGAAGGAAGAAGTGCATAATAAAAAATGTATCGGCAAAAGAGGAAAAAGACAATTTAGTACAAAAATTAAAAGTAAACAAATTTTCCATAATGATCGATGGACATCGGACTCAATAAGTATATGTGTCTTCTGATGAAATTTTTCGACGAGAAAAGCGAGCGGGTTGTGGTTAAGCTGCTGGATCTAATTCCAACAAGAACTGATTGCACTGCAGAAGCTCTGTACGGAATTTTTAAAGAATCCATTTTATCTCTTGGAATTCCATCCATTTAAGTCTTTTTGCTGAATTTTTCTTTATATATGTGTTTATAATATAATAAATATGTGTGTTTATATACATTTGAAATAAAATTTGTTTTTATTAAAAAGTGTCAAAATAGCGCCAAGTCCAAAACTTAAACAATTAACTCAATTTTGACTTTGCAAGTGCCTCATTATAGTGCAAACACAGGAGAAAAAATTTAGGGAATTTTGTAGGGAAAATTTTTTGTAAGCGTAGGGAAAAGTAGGGAATTTTTTTGGGCTGTATAAGGATTTTTCAAAAAGTCGTTTACCATCACTGATCATCTCTTGGAAGAACATACAGCAAGTTTCAGCCAGATCTGTATATTTGTTTGTGTTCGGCATTCGTTTAAATCGAAGAAGTCAAGCGATTTTACTTTTCCATCACGACAACGCAACAGTTGCTGAGGCATGCAGTTGTGGGCGCAAAATTTATGGAAATAGGTTTACAACCCTCTATTCTCCAGACTTGGCTCTTCCGTACTTCTATTTGTTCCCTAATTTGAAGAAATGACTGGCGAGAAAAATATTTTATTCAAACGCTGAGGTGAGAGCTGAAACGAATGCTGAAAAATAGGCATTCGACAAATCGTATTTTTCGGATGGGACAAACGAGAATAGTGTATAAGCCTAAAAGGTGACTATGTTGAAAAATAAAGAAGTTTTCCTTAGACAATTAATATAAGTATTTTTTATTTTTGCACGAACTTTTCAAACGACTCTCGTTCAATCTGGCATAAAATAACATTTAATTATAATTTCTAAAGGATGGCATGTGTAAGAGCTCCCAGTAGAGTTCATTATTTAAAGTCTACATTTTAAATCTTTGTGGTAGACGAATAGGGATAAATGTTTTAATTCTGCGTGGAACGTTGGTTTGGTGTCACAGGTTGGATGCCCAAATATTTGGATGGTAAGCAATCCTGTTGTCATATCTTATGCGGATGTTGTTAATTTCTTCAAGTGCCAATAACATTCCAAGCTCATGATAAATTATGCCGTTGCAAATATTAGGACGTTGCACGTGCGCAGCATCTTTGACGGGAAACTCTGTATGATGTCAAGATTTGATTTTGAAGCTGAGCCCCAGATTTAAACTCTATAAGAGTCCAAAATACGTAAGTGCAAGGAGCTTGAGATGCCGGCCAACGGGAAAAACGCCCGAAAATTCTACCAAAAAGTTCGGCTGTTTACAGAAGGTTTTAACACCGGCGCGATTTTCTATAAGAAGAAAGATGGCTGGCATCCAGAGTGTGTTTGAATAATAAAGGGAACACACCTCAAACTGCTAAATAGCGACCACTTCGCATATCACAGAGAATGTGAAGATCACGATACCCCAATTCTTGACAGCGAGGTGAGAATAGCGATGACGCGGAAGCCGACGGACTGCCGGCTGAGCTATTTAAACATCAAAGCATCAGCTCTTATGTAAAATATGGTCGGATGAAAGCATGGCTGCCGATTGCAGTGTGCTCTAACCAATCCACAAGGAGAGTGATACTGTAAGCTAATTATTGGATTAGTCTTCTAAATATCGCCTATAAGGTTCTAGTGAGCGTATTGCGGGAAAGGCTGAAGTCCACCATCAACCAAGGAGTTGCTTATATGCCTCAATGTCGGAATTCCCGCAAAACTAATACGGCTATGCAAAATGAGGTTGCTCAATACCAGCAGCGCCGTCATAATTGGGAAGGACCTCTCCGAGCCGTTTGTTACGAAACGAAGTTTCAGAGAGGGCGACTCGTTGTCGCATGACTTCTTTAACCTGACGCTGGAAAAGATCGTTCGAGGCGCATCGGCTGTAACAATCGCGCTGTTAGGTCTACCTTTTCCAAACTGGATAAAGTGGTGAACGAGGACAAACCGAAGTACCGCCTGCCATCAAATAAACAGTCGGCGCACGCGCTTCAGTACCTACATTACTGTTATGATTTTGAGGTTGTAAAAGACTTTAGGAACCAATATTAACACCGACAAAATGTCAGCATTGAAATCCAACATAGAATCTCTCTTGCCAACAAGTGTTACTTCAAAATAAGTAGGAAATTGGGTAGTAAGGTCTTCTCTCGACGAACAAAATTAACACTTTAAAAGGCTCTCATCATGCTCGTCCTAACGTAAAAGCTTGGACGATGACAACATCCGATGAGGCATCCCCTGAAGTGTTTGAGCGAAAGATTCTGTGAAAGATTTTTGGACCTTTGCACGTTAGCGCCAGTGAGTACCACAGGTGATGGCACAGTGAGCTGTATGAGCTTTACGACCACATAGACATAGCGCAGCGAATAAAGATCCAGCGGCTTCAGTTGTTGAGTCATATCTTCCGAATGGATTCAAGCGCTCGGGATCTGAAAGTATTCGATTTGGGAGAAAGGGAAGGCCTCCTCTGCGTTGGAAATATCAGGTGAAGAAGGACTTGGCTTCACTTGGTGTTTCCAATTGTCGCCGGTTAGCACGAGAAAGAAACGACTCGTGTGCTTTATTAAACTCTACCAAAATCGCTTGAGCGGTTATCGTGCCAATCAAGAAAAAATATAATCCTATTTCTTATAATATGAACGATTTTTCTAAGTGATCAGGGTATCAGTTCACATAAATGAATAGCTACTGTAATATGACATTCGTAGAATTTCTGCGACGAGGAAGAGAAGGTCTTCTCTATATTCGGTTTTTCGAACTTTGGCTCTTCCGAGTGAGAGTCACGCAAAAAAACATTTAGCTACGGCCGAAGTGCTTACAAAACATGAAAGGCTTAACTTTTACCATCCATTCGTTTTCCCGAGTAGGTTCATCATTTCACCAGCCCCTCCTTGTCACCTCAACCCTGACTGACTTTTTCAACATAATCCAATTAAATAAACCAACATTGGAGAACAAGTTGTGCACGATAAGCAAAATGTACATATTGCAGCTTCAGAGAATTCGTACTAATATACTAACTAATCGCTTGCAGCTAACAGCGCTAGCAAAAACTAGAAAAATGTGAGCATTCGAAACGAGCAAAGAATTAAAACAACGAGGACAGGAATGAAAGTAAAAAAAAAGATAAAAGCTCGTTAAATGAGCACGTGACACGCGAAAATTAAATTTAAACCACGTCAAGCGTCAACTCATTTCCACAAATGACCAGCAGCTGCTGCAGCAACACACGGACAGAGGCGCAGGCGCAGAGGAAGTACACGCACAAAAGAGGTTGATTGCTATCGTGCAAAAGTGATATGCGTCCACGTATATGTACATCTGCGTGTATGTAAGTTAATGCGGGTAACGTTTTTTCGACATTGTTCATAGCAGATTGTGGCTCTACGTAGGATTCTAAGAAAAAAATTCCACTAGAGTATAGCTCTAAAGTCAGCTTGAAGCTTCCTCTACGGAACTTTATTCCTTAATTTTTGATAAAAAAGTATCTTTTTGCGATCATGTAAAGTACATACAGGAGAAAGTAAATTTGGCGATTAAAATGTTATATCCCCTAATAAATAGACGCTCAGGCTTAAGTGATGAAAATAAGCTGATAATTTATAAGTCTATATTTCAGCCAATAATATTATATGCCTGTCCAGCCTGGAGTAATATCGCAAAGTCACATGTTAAGAAACTGCAAATCTGCCAAAATAAGGTACTCAAAATGATGCTACGACTCCCATGGCATTTCTCCACCAGAAAGCTTCATGAAGAATCAAAAACTAAGATTTTGTCAGATCAAATACAAAATTTGACTAAAAGATTCAAAATTCGTTCCAGTTTTTCGGACAATCTACTAATAACTGAACTTTCTTAATGTTCAATTATTCCCTGGTACTTAAATGCGTATAGATTAACCCTAGCTTGTAAGATGTATAGCGGAGGTTTTTCATAGTAGTTTTTTCCTTCGAAAAAAGAAAAAATCATTTAAAAAACCAAACCTGTGATAAATATACAAATATAATGATGTAGAATTAAGATTTAAATCATATTCTGTAAATTGTGCGATAACATAAGTATTGTAACGTTTTTCTACTTAATAAACTCTTATCTTATCTTATCTATTCCTTAAAATTATATATAGAATCTGAATCTGCCGGGAACGATGTCGCGAAAAATCGTTGCCTACAAATTTACCCACCCTAAGGGTGCGGCCAGAGTGAACGCTGAAAGCCGAGCCGAGATTGTCAGTGCGATAAAGATTGTCAGTGCGATAAAACTGGTTACATACAAGTCAATACAAATAAGCTTGTGTATAACACAGTGAGCGCCGACAAGAGCAGAGAGCAAAGCCGATGAGTGCGAGAAAACAGTTTCAAAGCGTTTTGCTCGCTTTTTTGGATTGTTGATGTTTACATTTTAGAGTGCAGTTGTGTTTTTAACACACTTTTATTAGGTCGGGTTGTATGTATGTATGTATGTATGTATGTATGTATGTAACGGAATCTTTGAGCTTAATTTTCACTGGCTTCTAAAAATCTGATCGACTTGAAATTTTGCACACCTATCAAGGACCGATGACAATGCAATAATTTGATAAAAGTTTTCCATTATCCTTATTAGGATTGCCAGGATTAATATTTTCTTTTTTTACCTGTGGGCAAAAAGTAAGGTGAATTTGGTTGTAAAATGAAAAATCTTTATTTATTCTTGTAAATCAATTTCATCACCTTCAAAATAATCCCCTCTCGATGAAATACACTTATGCCAACGATATTTCCAATCCCCAAAACATGCCAAATAGTCCATTTCCGGTATAGTCATCAGCACCTTCTTCGATTCAACTTTTATCTCCTCAATCGACTCGAAACGCGTTCCCCGGAGTGGTCTCTTGAGTTTTGGGAATTGCCAGAAGTCACACGGAGCCAAATCAGACGAATACGGTGGTTGCGGAACGATATGCGTGGAATTTTTGGTGAAATGGTCACGAAGAACGAGTGCAGTGTGAGACGGTGCATTATCGTGATGCAAAAACCAAGAGTTTTTGGCCCATAATTCTGGTCTTTTTAGATGAATTGCTTCACGTAAACGACGTATAACGCTTAAACAATATTCCTTATTAACAGTTTGGCCAGGTGGAAGGAATCCATAGTGCACCACACCACGAAAATCGAAAAAAAAACTGGCCAATGGAGTGGGGTAGCCGTTTCTCAGACTCCCTCCACGAAATAAATATAAGATAAATCATTATATAAATGATGAAATTCACCAAATTCATTCCTTTTTAGTGTAATTGGATGTTTTCCAAACTCTTTTGTGTTAATAATTGCATTAATCACACTAGGAGAAGCAAAATACCCTTCATCAGATGAATCCATTACCGTGTACAGCAATTTTATAAACACAAATGAACAACAAAATTAAATGACATTAGAGCAAAACACATGGAATAAACAAAATTTCAGCGCTGATTCTCGCATTCACTGTGTTATATACAAATTTTCTTCTCGCATGAAAATAAGCGTCAATAAGCTCGGCTCGGCTCGGCTCGGCATCAGCGTTCACTCTGGCCGCACCCTAATGCAAGTATTCACGTATATATTTATCCATTCACACATCACATAATTCATTAAAGATTCCAGTGGGTGGTAGCGTTCAGAGTTGTTAGCTGTTGAGGTGACTGCATGCTGATACGTACGAGTATATGCAACTTCCTGACACACGATTTCACATCCATTCATGTCAACCTCAATCAAATAGCAGCTGCTGGTCATTAAAAATACACACATCTGCAAAACTTCGTAGTGTTCGTGAGTATAATGATTGGAGCGCAATTTACGTCTCTTCATACCGCATAATCCATTCAATTGTTTTCAGTGCAACTTTGTGAGTATTGACGCTGCTATTGCTTTAACGAGTATTAAGGTAGACATATATTTACCGTTAACCGCTTTTTTCACAATTAAATGTGCAACTATGTATTGGTGTGAAGTTAAGTGTGAATATCATGATCCTCCCTGCCTCGAATACCTCGATGGGCATTTAGCCAACGTATCGTCAATACTCTCAATGCTGCCAAAACTGCCACTCACCTATCATCATTTGTCTTTATATGCTTATCTCTTCTTCGAATGACTGAACGAATTGAATAGTGAAAATGTGCGAACTGAATGGCCGCCGGTGTATGAAAATGGCAGGCATACATTTTAAATGGTGTGCATTAAAAAAAATAAAATTATTCTCTGCAGGAAACACGAAACCAGTCAGAAAAAATAATGGTTTATAAATAGAATTTCTTGACTGAAATCGAACTAGTCCGAAAGGATGCAAAACGATTAATTCATGCCTGTTTTATGTGTTTTCATTTGAATTATTATTAATTTCTATTTGGGTGTGTTGTAAGCCTTTAAAACGAGTAAATTTTAATTTATTATAGAGTGTTTTCTAGCTTCATGGGAACTATAGATATATTACTATGGTTAGCCAGCTGAGAATGGTAAACTGTCTTGACATTTCTGTTTAGTAAGGTTTGGCAAGTCATCATGAATCTTTTAACGCCAGAACAACCCTTCCAAATTGTAGAAATTTACTTTGAAAAAAAAAAAAAAATATATATATATAATAAATCTGTTTGCGAAGTTCATAGCGCACTGGCGGTATTTCTTACTGTCCTTATTTCTTTCGAAATGAGGAAGGAGCTCCCGTCCGGCTGACTGAATTTTTGTTTCCAAAAATCAGCTAAACATTAACGACATTTGGTTTAAACAAGACGGCACAACTTGTCGTACAGTGCGCTTAGCAATCAATTTATCATGTCATCATTGACGCCAATTAAAAAAGAAAATATTATTGACGAAAAACGTCTTTATTATATCCTTGGAATGATTTTAAAAAATTTTTGTGCTTATGTTTTCTTTCTATTAATACTTCGAAAATTTAATATAACTATGCAATATTTTAAATTATACTTAATTTTATACTTAACTTTTACCTCCATGAATTTATTTTACTTTTTAGTTACCATTTTCAGTCACTTATTTATGATTTTGGTCCATAATTGGATTGATATTTTGTGTGTCTATTTTGAACTGGTAGGATACTGATATATTTCTGATTGAAAACTGACAATTGGCATATAGTAAGAGTTCGTTATAGTAGAACAGTTGACTGAAAAATTGGGTCTGCGGCTCACACTGGTTGTGAGGTAGTTCGCAACTAGTCCAATATTGAGTATTGCGTTCGCTACGTGAGCAGGACGAAGAGGGGCGAACAATAGAGCTGTTTCAGTAGCGGCAGCCAGAGATAAATAATACCAAGACCCTGCGCCATCTTTAATCACACCGAACTTCCCGGCAAGTGCTGAACTGAACATGAAACAGAGGAGGCCGACTCAGACGTACCGACGACAATTACAGACGCTTAAGTTAACGACTCACGATCATACGAGTATCATACGCAGAGAAGACGGTAATGCGAATAACATTAACGTACACTTTCGAAGCTACATCTGATTCATAACGAAAGTCATGGGGACCATCAGTGACGTATAACCTCCATACGTCATAGGTAGAGAACCATGACGCAGGTTTCTTTTGTGGTTGATAGCCACAATCACGGCTCTACCCCCAATGTAGTACAAATGCGGTCCCGGTTAGCCGAATAGGCTAGGTCTGTTTTAGTGGGAGCATGCGTAGAGCATCAATAGCGCGACATCAACCTTTCTTTCCCAACAAAAACTGAAAAAAAACGGTCCATTTTACTACAGGGTTCTTATACGAGTATATGTCCGTTAATATTATACATATACACTTGTATGTATGAGTGTATGGAAATTCAAAAAGTTTGTAACAATTTCTTTTGTATGCCTTTTAGAATTTTTGCGCAGATAAATGCTTCATTTTTTTGCTTTTTTTGGTTCTTCGCATCTCATCCCCATAAAGCCATAAAGCGCACGACACTGTAATGTCACTTTATTGACGAGAACTTTTGGGGACTGCCACATCTCGAGCACTTGAGAGCCTATGTAGATCCATTAAAATCCTGTGGATACAATTTTTCGAATATTTCCAGTGATAAGTCTACGAATTTCCATCATTGCAGATGATAAAAGAAGTGAACCAAACTAAGTATTACAAGTAACTCGAAAACTAATTAGTATAATTCAAAAAGTTACTACGATCCTTAGCCAATGGTAAAAGCTCTATTTATATTACCAAATACCCAACAGACACGAGAAATAAGAGCATTTTCAGCATATTTTATTCTAGCAATAACACCAAAGAACAAGGGAAAATTTTAAAAAGAGTGCTATGGAATAATAAATCGAATACTTTCTAAAAAGTAGGGCCAGTCTATGGCTCCGTTGATGAGGCTCTGAGATAGTCATATACATAGCACCAACCTACAACTTTCTAGAAACTTAACATGTAAAAGCATAAGATGGAAACAATACGACAGTATGGGGGCAAATGTAATAGAAAAAAAATTTAAGCGCGTTCAATCCAGTACATGTTCCCCTAGAAACTACGAAAAAAAAATATACCATATATAATTCAAATTATGGCTATTTATAAGGTAGACTATATAGGTTATTTAGCACTAGAATTCCAGCTATACGTGAGGCCCTTTACTGAGGGCTCAAAGCTTGACGATAAAGTTGGCTTTGGAATCTACTGTAAGGAGTCTACCTGTAATCACTGTAGCGTATTTCAGGCTGGAACTCAAGTCTTAATGACTGAAGTAGCTTTCTGGTTAGGCAAAAATGTGACTACCTTTAGAGGAGTCTATATTTATTCTAATGGCTGAATACTTCCGCCTCCATTTCATTTGGGAATACCAGGAAATTGTAAGGCAGACAAGTTAGCAAGAAAGGGTACTATCACTCGCCTGACTCTTCGTATGGAGATTGTAGATAAACCCCTCTCAACCTACAAACTGCATAGTACAAATATGGTAGTTCAGTCACTTCAGCCGCCACGAGATGGGTTGATGGTCTGACTTGTAACGCTACAAAAATAATTTAGCTAAAATGGGTCGTCAGGCGCTACTCAATCGGTTAAGGTAAAACATCTATTTGTTGTTTGCTTTGATCACAGGCCATCGTCTCCTACGTCGATATGCTTAAATATTGGATGCACCTCGACTATTACAAAGCCGCAAGATTGAGGAGGAGAAAGAGTATCTCAGACATCTTCTTTGTCACTACCCTGCGTGGTATGCCAGTAAGATTAGATACATTGGCTCAAGTTCTTGAATAACTCTGATGGGCTTAGAGATATCAGTGTCACCAAGATCAATGGATTTGCACTTAAAAGAAAATGGTATCACAATGGATCTGCAATGGTCTAAGTGAGTTGGTTTAAAGACCAACCACTGTAATAAATACAAACCTACCTATTTAGTTATAAAGCAGCCCGATAAAAGCAGCATATTCGAGATACGAATATGAATGAAGAATGAGAAAACAAGAAAACAAGCGACTTGATTGTGTATGGTTCAGAAAATTGTGAAGCATTCTGCCTAATAAAATCTAGTACAGAGTACGACTTTGACGTTAATTTTATTCGAAACATATGAAATCGACACAGATCCTCTGTTAGAGCAAAAAATTAACATTGAAAAGGGATTTGCGTTTACAAGACTTTTGTGATAAAAAATTAGATTTGTTTCTTCGGTAGAGAAATTGGCGTTCATGATGACTATATCGATACAAGGTGGCGCAAAATGAAGATTTATAATTTTTGTAAATGGCATCGTAACGGATAAAAACCAAAATAAATATTTCCATTACTGAAAGACATTTTTCTTATTTAATAAAAAAGTCATTAAAAACAAAATTTGAATTGCATTTGTATTATTTTGTATCGAAAGAAAATCGATTGTCAAATACTATTTCGAGGTCTTCAATCTCACTAACACACTTAGGAACATCATTAGGCACCCACTAGCTGATATGCAGAGAGCTAAAAATATATTTGAGGGAGGTAGAAGTAAATCTGAATAATATTTAAGGAGACCTGAAGTATTAGGGCCAAAACTTTTAGTAAAGGGTATTATATTTAGGGTATTGCTTCCTGATTGATAGTATAATACGATAGTAGATGTTAGTACGATGATGAGTCGATTGAAGAACTATAGATTTTGGAGAACTTAAGGAGATAACTGAGTGCTTTTGCTACAAAAAAAAATAATTGCAAAACAGAACCAAAGATTTTTAGAAGACCGACACTACACTAGTTCCAGTGTGGCTTTCGCCACGAACTGCAACCACCTTAATTATTATATGTGGGACGTAACAACGCGGCTTATGAGACAAAGCCTTATAACACTAAGGGTACCCATCATGCTGCACACAGACGGGGACAGTGAGTTGTTGTTGTTTTAGCGGCAAAAACATTCCCCATACATTTACGGGGAGTGCTACTGGTCTGACTGTCCTTGGCCAGATATATAGTAAATACAGGTCGTTCCGGTACCATAGAACCGACTGCCAAAGGAACTGTGAGAGTTCTTTACTTAGTTTGAATTTTTTGCAAAAATTGTATACAGCTCAGAACTCCTGCCTAAAATTCTATATCTTACCGCACTCTGGAAATAAAGTAGAGCTTTTTCCAATATATTATTTACGCGTAAAACGATTCATTTCTCTCCGTGGAGGTATTATACTCATATTCACTGCATTTGAATTAACTGTATTTGAATCACCCTGTATATGTTTCGAAACCAACACACTCGATTGCTATAGTCACTTGACGCTCGTTGATTAATTCAGCGCGTCGACACAGTTTCGTTACGTTTAAATGAAATTGGCTTGGTGGTTGGTGTGTTCGTTGAAAATTTAATCGTCCACATACTATAAAAATTAATTGAAATTCCCCATGCCATTGTATTAATTTTGCTCATTCATGCTGATGGCTACTCACTTTTCCGTTTGGTGGTGGTGAATATTTAATGCGAATAGCAGTTTTTCAATTCTGAATTCATGCCGCCCAATGGCGAAACATCGATTGATCCAAAAAATTGTGTGAAAATGGATTTTGCTTCTACAATTTGAAGTAATTAAAAATAATGAGTTGCATTAAATTTTTTTATTTTATCTTCAGGTAAAAATCAGGCAAACTTACTTTTTTCGAATGAATTTTAATGGAAGTGAGAAATAAAACATTTAACACATTCCCGCTGTTCTTTTTTTACACTTTGGGGAAATGTGGTATTACTCAGTTCTATGTGCATACACTATGTAACGAAAATGCTTGCTGTTCTACGATATGGAAAAAATCATTTATAGATGTGCACTTTTAGTTACAACTGTACGCTAAAACGATAGCACATTAACATTTTATGCAGTTTTGATTATTTTTCTTTTTTTCGAGTTCATTATTTTTAAGCATAGCTTATTATCTAATAAAAACCCTACATGTAAGTCCAAGCTCCAAACTTAAAAAAAACATTAAAAAATTCCCAGAATTTTTAATCCAAACATTACGGGGTTTAATTAGAATTTCCGGAAACACTTTTGTATTCTATTAAGTTTTAGTACAATAAAGTGCAAGCTTGAAGTTTGCTCAAAAATCACGTTGATTTATTTTATAATTTTTTTCCTTGAGCCTGTTGCCCTTTTTCTCCATTTAACGATTGCACGATATATTTTTTATGATTTTTACATTGGTCAACTTACTTTGACCTTTGGCATCGATGATGCACCACATTTAGCCATTGTGAAATGCTAATATAACAATTGATAATGCACCGCATGCGGCTTATAGCGATATAGAGACCCACTTGGGGATTAGTGGGATCACCATACATTCAATACTGCATAAACATTTTGTCGTTAAGAAGATTTCTTCTCATAGGATACCGCATAATTTGGCACTTGCCCAAAAAAGAATTATTGTCGATTGATGTAAAGATATGTTGAAGAAATTAACGTCTATGAGATCCTAACATCGTAACAGTGACGAATGTTGGATCTATGCATATGAGCCGGAAGCAAAAAAGCAATCGACAAGACGAACTTAATTCAACAAAAGTCTTTTGCGGAAAAAATACCTCAAAGTAAATAGTCATCTGTTCTTTGTCAGAAGTTTTCTAGGAGTTAAGGAAAATCAAACGCCAAAGCCCAAGAAATTGCGAGCTCTTAGGTATGAACTCACACAAGAGTTTATGAGTACTCAAAAGATCAAATTAATGGCTCATCTGCCTAACAGCCCTGATCCTGCACCTAACATTTTTTTGTTTGCTTCCGAACATTCAAAATTAAATGCGAGTTCAACGTTTTTCAACGCCTGAAGAAGCTGTTGAAGCCTTTAAACAGTTCGTTTTGAAGGTATCCACTTCTGAATGGCAAACGTGCTTTGGAAATAGGTTCAAGCGAACGCAGAAATGTATTGACTTCCAAGGAGAATGTTTTGAAAGACAGTTAAGCCATTGATATTATTATTTTACTGTGTTTTCTTTATTGGTCGCAAAATATAAACGGCGTAACATTTTTATTCGATATAGCCATTTCCTTTTAAGTTGTTGAAAACCTGGAATTTTGTATAATAAAAGCAGCGAATGAGTATATTCTTATATTTAATACCTTTTTTATTTCAAAAGATTTGACCTCAGATTATTTTCCAATAACAAAAGAAAATAGTTTTTACGGTGTGCCTCTTTCGCTTAGTGTATTTGAGCTAGGTTTTATCGAATGTTTGTCGCTCGATTCATTTCTGGTTTTTTCGATTATTTGGGATTTTCACTATTATATTTAGACAAACGCCGACAATTTCTGCCGAACTGTTTATTGATTGGGGGGAACCACTACCTGGGGTGCCTTTCTATGAGGTGCTACTACTGGGATCGCTTCTAGTAATGTAGGGGGTATCGTTTGATTTTTGGTTTACTTTTTTCATTTGTCAACTCAAACGAAACAAAAAATGATTCAACAAACAAAATATGATGCCGAAATAACATAAATTAACGCATTCACAATAATTTGGATAATGATTACAAAAAAAAAAAAAAATTGAAAAAGTCGGCTTCGCTTTTGTCGACGAATGCTATAGTACGGTTAAGTATTTAAAGAAAATTAATAAAAAATATCGACTGATTTTAAATAAAGCGTTTTCCAATAAGAGGGGTTTTTCCCGTAAAAGATCAATGGTTTCGTTGCTTGCATGGCACGTAGCGTCGTCTTGTTGAAAATAAAAGTTGTCCAGATCAATACCATCTAATTCCAGCCACAAAAAATCGTTAATCATCTCTCGATAGCGCAATCTATTCACCGTAACTGTTGCTCCAGCTTCATTTTCGAAAAAGTAAGGTCCAATTACTCCGCCGGACCATAAACCGCACCAAACAGTCACACGTTGAGGATAGAGAGGCTTTTCAACAATAACTCTTGGATTTTCTGAGCCCCAGACCGACAATTTTACTTATTGATGGAGCCACCGAGGTGGAAACGCACCTCATCACTCAAGATGATTTTTCGATGTGATTCCGGATCATTTTCATGCATTTCAACGACCCAATCAGCAAAGACACGACGTTGTTCTTGTCTTAACTTGACTTTATAACCCCTAAGACCCAAATACTTATGCAAAATACGGTGTAATGACTTTTGTGGAATGCCTAATTCCAAAGAGCGACGAGGAATAGACCAACCTGGTTTTCTTCACCACTTTCGGCTACAACAGCAATGTTTTCGGCTGTTCTTGAGCGACGTGCACGGATTTCATTCTTCACATCACTAACTTGTCCCTACCGCTCAAATTTTCACTAATTTCCGTATTGCGGTCCGACAAGGTGCTTCACGATGACCCAAAAATGTTCGATTTTTACGAACCGTCTCTGATAAATTTTCTCCATTTTTATAGTGAAATTTAGTTGTTTAAGCGTGTATCGTTCCATTTTTATTAATAGCGTAGTTTCTACTTGTCAAATATCAAAAATGACAGCTTCAAAAGGGACATCTACCGAAATAGCGGACTATTCAAAATAACACCTGTCATTGAAAAACCCTTTACTTAACAGAAGTTTTTTATTTTTACTTTGTGCGCTGCTGGTCGATATTTTTAATTTCTGCCTTTCAAATAAAATGTTTGATTAGATTAAAAAGAGAAGTAGTCAAAAGAAAAAGAGAAAATAAATTATGTTCCTGCGTACGGTGATTTATTTTGTCAAAATTGCGCAAGTTAAAAAAGTTTCCATGCAATAGGAAAAAATAACGTTTATCTAAACTAGAATTTAAGAGAGAAGGCGAAACAGTGATAGGGTAACGAAATGCGTCCAAACTTCATTAAAATCAACTTTTATTTCATTAACTATTTAACTGAAAATAATACACCCTGGATTTAATTTAAAGGAACAGAGATGTTTAAGAAAAAAACGCCATGAATGTTGTTGAAATACAGGTCACGGGACAGGTTAAATAAGATTTATCAAAGGACAGGTTTTATCGGACCGGAATGGTTCTACCACGAAAGACTCTATATTGCACACCCACGTTAAAATTGGCAGTTTTCTTCAGGCAGTGTAACTGGAACTACGGTGTATTTCCGCCATGAAAAAGGCCTTCATATTAAACCATCTACCGTCCGGAGACGCCATAAAGCTCCGAGTCACTCCATTTAATAAAAAAAAAATTCAAAACGCTTGCCACAAATAGGAGAAAGAGCAAACATGCAATAAAAGATGTAAGCGCCAATTATATGTAAATATATATATGTAAATATATATATGTAACCGGCGACCGCCGTAGGCGAATGGGTTGGTGCGTGATTACCATTCGGAATTCACAGAGAGAACGTAGGTTCGAATCTCGGTGAAACACCAAAATTAAGAAAATCATTTTTGTAATAGCGGTCGCCCCTCGGCAGGCAATGGCAAACCTTCAAGTGTATTTCTGCCATGAAAAAGCTCCTCATATAAATATCTGCCATTCGGAGTCGGCTTGAAACTGTAGGTCCCTCCATTTGTGGAACAACATCAAGACGCACACCACAAATAGGAGGAGGCCAAACACCCAAAAAAAAAAGGATATACGCGCCAATTATATATAAGTATATAACCGGAATTATGATTATTTTATTTAATTATTTATTTAGTACCTATAAGACTTTTAACTCTTTTGTTAAGCTACGCTGTTGGTAGTTACAAAATTCGAAATCAATTATTTTTAGTGTCTGTTCTTTTAAATCGGTACGTGACCAGCTTCTAGCCCAGTTCCGGTACATTTGCCTACAAGCTACTAACAATGAACGAGTTTGAACAAAAAAAGTTTCGACTTCAAGTCAGCAATAGAAACAACATAAGTAATTATTTTTTAAAAGTATCGCAGGCTAAAGATTTTGTTCATACATGAATACTTAGGATCCATGGAGCATCAAAGGGCTATAAGGAACTCACTTAGTGTATTAAAAACATATCAAAACTTCAGATTTTGTTTCAGTTACGTTGAATTTAAAAACAAAGTTCTATTTTTGTAATTTAAGGGGGGAAGCTGGTCTAGAGCGCAAAAAATGGGCACATTTTATGAATTTATTTTGACTCAACAAAGGAATCAATCGAAAATCTGTGAAATAGGTTTAATAATATAGCTTTCATGGTACAAATACAAAATTTTTCGTCTGAATTAATTTCAAAATGGCCGCTGTCCAGCAGTTCTCCTAAGGCGCCTTTTTTTCTAGTGGGTCCATTGCCGAAGATGTAAACTCCTTAATTTTTGTCCTGGATCAAAAAATAAAATTTTTTTAGTTTCTATATAACAACAGAAAGAGACGTACGTAGGATTTTTTCGATATTTTGTTTTTTCGCGAAATGGCGCACGTTTGAACAAAAAGTTACAATTTTCACTATAAAGAACGACATAAAATTGTTGATTAAAAAAAAAACTATGTAATATAAATAAAAAATCCTACGTACGTCTCCGGAGAAAGGTATTTCGAATGTATTGTCAAAATTTCGTAAGAATCCGTAAAGATTTGTTCGAGTTATGTCTTCGGCCAGTTTAAAAAAAGTGATTTCGAGAAAAACGCGTTTAAAGTTGTAAATAGCGTTCGGGGCATACCTGCGAGGCACTGCCGTCGAATGAAAAATTTGGACATTTAGACATTTTTGCTGGCATCCCTCATTTGGTATATTATTTCAAAAAAAAATTTTTCGATTTTTTCAAAATTCTAGACCAGCTTCCCCCCTTAAAAGTTATTAATACCATTATACCTTCGAACCTGTGCAGCTTTTAAGTATTTTTCATAACTTACTGACTTTTAAATCCCCTTTTTGGTTCGTCTAACCCTTAATGTCCCTTCGCAAATTGTAATAATTCCAACCAACAGCACAGCCGGCTTCCTTCCCTTGCTCAACTCATCCCTTTTCCATTATCTGATACTTCGATAGCTCACTTGCACGTGGCAATAAGCACGCCAGCACTTCCAATCATTTATTTTATTTGCTTGGGCACGCACTCAATTCCCACACCACAAGAAAATAAAAGGGTCAGCACTTGGTCACTAATAGAAATCAAACTAATTAGTGCGACGAAATGAAAATCCAAAATGTCAACAAGAGAATCCCTTAATACCCACAAAGTTATAAAATGTTTACAGCAAAAACAAAAATATTAGCAAACATTTTAACGAATATTGCAAGTAAAACAGCAAATACTTTTGTGTACTTTGCAGCTGTGAACTGTCACTTAAGCGGATTAATTTACGTATGCACAGATTAATTCAAAGACTTATGTATTGCAAAAATAACTGCGAGCAATATTTTAATTAAAAAATCAACCGAAAATATAATTGGAAACGAATCTTTTTATATGAATGGACATTGGGCGTAGTAGGATGAAGTGGCACTGCAAAATAGAGGGTTTTAATATTGAGCGACCGCCTTAGTCAAATGGGATTGTGCGTGATTACCATTCGGTAGCATCCGGGTTCTAAACTCATCGTGGACATGAAATACCAAATGATAGTACATTTTTTTTTCTAATTGCGATCGTCCCTCGGAGGCAATGGCATTTTGGCAAGCAAATGGCAGACGTGCATATTTATCCCATAAAGAAGTTACTCATAAAAAACTATCTGCCGTTTAGAGGCGGTGTAAAACTGTAGGTCCCTACATTTATAGAATACCCCAAATAGGAGGAGGAGCAAGGCCGAACACCCAACAAAAGGTGTAAGCAAGCGGCAGTTATCATCATCATTGTAAAAATACGTCCCAGTAAAATGTTTAAACCCTTTTTTTGAGTGTAGCGTTCGCCCGATTTTAATGAAACTTGCACCTAAGGAAAGAATTGCTTTTGTGTAAAAATGTTAGCTCCGATATATAATATAAAGACGTGGCACCAAAAATGTGAAAACCAAAACATCCCTCAAACCAATTAAATTAATGAACTGAGACTTGGCACAAATGCATAAATTGTATCTACCGTCTTATGGTGAAAAGCAGCAGGTATTCTAAAAGGAGACGTGGCACTTCTCGTATAAACTGAAATTTCCAAATCGCTTTTCTCCAGAGCGGCAAAAGCTAAGATAATGAAATTTGATACATAAAACTGTCAATACCTCTTTTAAGGTGAAAAGTGACAGCAGGTATTGGAAAAGGGAGAGCGGCATTTCTCATATAAACTTAAACCTCATATAGAGTGCTCAAAATAAATGAGTTCATAGAAATTTCAAAATTTTAATACAATTTTTAATGCGATGTTTTGAAAAAGAAATCACACATTTTACTTACGGTAGGAAATGTTTTTGGGCGATTTTTCGGCCACGGGTGATTCTACTATGTATATATAATTTCCATTTTTTTATCGTTATTCACTCCGTTCAGGAGCATAGGACTTCGACAAGACTCTTCCATTGCACGCGGTTCTGGGCTCTTGTTTTTGCATGATGTCAGCACCTACTAGGTCGCGTAACATTGAGTTATCTCTGGTCGATCGCCACTTATGCCCCCTTGCGGGTTCCCTTCCAGTGCCATTATGGTGATGCTATCGCCACTTTCTGTGTTTGATTTGCCATAAGATTGGTTCCTCACTCGTTGCCGTAATTTTCCTAGCCACTATTTTTTCATACCCCTACGATTTCTTCACATATACACCCCGTTAAAAATTATAAGCACAGTACTATTTTTTTTATAAAAACACCGCTGCAAAAACAACCATATAAGTAAAATTTCAAGGTTTGTAGGAAATTATAATTGATTCAATATTTCATCAGAACTTTCAACTTTTTACCTAGAATTTTTAGAATTTTTGTGGGTATGCAGTTAACCTATTAAATTTTAGTAATAACAAAGGGCAAGTTGGAAGTTGCTGAAAAAATGCGTTGATTTTTTTTTAATTATTTCTTGGCGGCGTTGCCAATTTTCTTCCAATCAAAGTATATGCACGAATTTCTACATTTAAATTGAAGTCTTGCAGTTCTCTTTATTCGTCTAGAAAATTATGCTCAATGGGGAAATACTAGGTTGTTCGATAAGTTCTGCTTTTCAATAAGAAAGGGCGTTGCTACTAGCCTACATTTTTTTGTCATGTTGGTATACTTTTCACATCAATATGCCAAGCCATTTGTTATCGACGTGCCACAGTATTTTCTACAATGGAAAAAATCAAGTTCCGTGCAGTGATTGAATTTTTATTTTTAGAAGGTTTAAAAGCAAAGGAAATTTATAAACGAATGTTAAAAGTGCATAAGAACTTCTCGCCATCAATTAGTACAGTAGAAAGATGGGTTGCTGAATTTAAACGTGGTCGTACAACCCTTGGCGATCCACGCCAAGGACTTTCAAGCAAGTAAAACAGCAACAGCACCAGAAATTTTAGAAAAATATAGGGTATCGTATTACAAAAGTGACTAAAAAAGATTTAGTAGAATCCCTAAGCATCTCATTGGGCAGTATAAATAATATTTTCACTGAAGTATTGGGTTTCAGAAAGCTGTGTGCCGCATTCGGTGGCATTGACTCACCGATGACTCATTCGAATGCGACTTTCTCAGCAATATTTATATCGTTTTTGAAAGGAATAATTTTGTGCGTTGATTCATCACTGCTGTTGAGACTTGTGTCTATCACCAAAATCCTGAATCAAAACCAGAAGCTAAGGAGTGGTGTGAACTTGGTTCTCCGGCTCCGTAACAAGTTCGTGTCCAGAAATCGGCCAAGAAAATGTTAGCATCAGTTTTTTGGGATGCGAAAGAAATTTTGTTTGTGAATTACTTGCAAACTGGTAAAACAATAAATTCTGATTATTACTGTAACCTTTTAGGCCAGCTGAAGGAAAAAATTCGTAAAAAAATACCCACTTTTCAAAACAAAAAAACTTTTTCAACAAAGCAATGCACGATGTGACAAGAGCATTTTCACAATGGCTAAAATCCATGAATTCTATTTCGAGTTGTTGAAGCACCCACATTATTCACAAGATTTGACCTCTAGCGACTTCCACCTGTTTCCAAGACCTAAAAAATGATGCATAGAAAGCGTTCTTTCATCAAATGATGAGGTCATAAGCGTATGTGGAAGCGTATTTTGCAGCCTTCCAGATTCTCATTTCAGTGATGGAATTCATAAATTGGAATCTCGTTGGAACAAATGTATTGATGTTCAGGCAGAATTTACTGAATAATAAAGTGTATTTCAAACCATAAAATTGTGTTTTTCGTATCGAACCACAAAACTTTTTGAACAACATACCTGTAGCAAAATGTGATCAAACAGTCAAAATGAAAATAAAAAGTAATTGTAGCCACACGGCGAACTGTCATAACAACCCATTGTCAGCTCTCTCTAAGGGAGCAGATGAAATAGGCAACCGACGGACACCGTAATAGCGAAACACTAGACAAGCAAATTGAGTGTGGATCGCAGTGGATTCGTACGAATGGCATCTGTTTTATATTAGATATGTACGATTGGCTTAAAAACTGCTTTAACTTCAAGTGAAGCGTTACAAAACCTGGATATTAGCCCCATCCGAAATTCGTAATAGTCCTGATACGAATATCTCTTTTGTGCCTTCCTCCTTCTCTCCCCTTTATCATGCATGTTATTACTATTATTATGTACGACTTCTTTTTCCTGGTCCAAATAAAAGTAGTCAATAAAAAATGATATCGATATCGGTGCGAAAATCAAAAACGGCCAAGTAGATTTTGAAGGCCTCCAAAAGATCTGGTTTCCAAACAGTTGACAACGCGTACCAGACTACAAATTTTTAATTCGAATGTTAAATCCGTTCTACTATATAGCTTTGAAATGTGGTTGGTGTCTGTATCTACAACGCGGAAGCTGCAGACATTTATGAACCGATGCCTAAGAACAATTCTCGGTGTCTGGTGGCCTGACAATTGGATTTCAAACGAACAACTCCTCAATCAAAGAAAAATGGCACTAGACTGGAACACATAAGGATCGCGGCGCAAGGAATGCCCTAAAGGTACAAGAAGACAACATTTGAAAATATTTGTCAAAGATGGCGCGATAGGAACTAATAATAGTAAATAAAAAACTGTACAAACATGCAAAAGATTTATAAAAACCCTGAAATTTCATACCTTCCAAGTAAAATTTGAAATAAAATTATTGATATCGTCCTTCCTTCAGCGAAACTTTTCTGAATTTATGCCTGTGGCTGATGAGCTACGTCATTGAAAATTAACACCAATTCGCAGTAAATAAAATGTAATTCGAAACGAGTACTCCTCCTCTTTTATTGATAAAATCTGAAAGGGTCAGCTCTTCGAACGACAATACGATGAAGTGCCTAATACTTATTTTTATCACCTCCAACTTTTAGAGCTGTACCTAACCAGCACGGCCGCTATATAATACATATACATACAAGTTCAGAAACCTACTTTGGGCGGTCTCACCTAGAAAACTTTTATGAATAAATTAATTCGCTTTTATCGAAGCTCCTATTATAAGCACTTGGCAATACCTTACGGCTTTACAATGGCAGAGTACACCTGAGCTACCTTTTCAAAATGTCAAAATGAATTTTTTCAACAGCTTTATACCGGTGTATACAGCCTATAGCTTCACACATCAGTAGGGTCGCTTTTGTTGTGTTATTGTCTTTCTGGACTTGGCGGCAATCACGCGTTTTCAGTTGAGTGGTATTTTTGGCATGAAAGGCAAAGTTATCCCAAGTCGCTGTGTGTCATATCAAAACATGCACACTCATATTCACACAAACTCATGATGTGTATGAGGATATGCATACAATCATAAATAATTAGGTGCTTGAGTGTATGTATATAAGCATGCATGTATTGGTATGTATACATACATATTACAATTGCCTGCACTTGGCGTTTGCTCTTCCTTTATTATCCGCTATAATTTTATTTTTCCATTTTTATTTCTCCGGCACGCGAACTGACACTGGTCTTTGATATTCGTGGGAATCGTGACAAGCAGACTAAAGTAGAGTAGGTACTCGTACAGCAATGGCTATGCGAATAACGAAAATAAACAATAAACGCTTCAACACATAAACGGCAAAAATGTGGAGGGAAAAAGCTTCAGCTGGGTGACTACTCGTCTTAGACTTCACTTTGCCACCTCCTGCTTTGTTGCTATTGTCGCTGAATGTGTGCATAACTGCTCGTTTGCAATTGTTTTAGTCAACTAACGCCACTGCTTTTCTCGTCTCCTGGTTACGCCGTGCCATTAAGTATTAATAATTTGCAAATTATGCAAATTAAATTACATTGGTAACACTTTCTTTTTATTTTACTACATTTTGCATCTCATTGTGTCTCATTTAATAAACTCGTGTGTAAGGAGAAAGGTTGCACACACATAAACAAGGTGGCCGCCCTATTAGAAGATAAATTAAAAAGACAAAAACAAATTCCAAGTATTCGAGAGAAAAATGTTGAGGCTAATCTTCGAGCGGCCGCCGTAGACGAATGGGTTGGTGCGAGACTACTATTCGGAATTCACAGAGAGAACGTCGGTTCGAACACCAAAATTAAGAAAAAGATTTTTCTAATAGCGGTCGCTCTTCGGCAGACAATGGCAAACCTCCGAGTGTATTTCTGCCATGAAAAAGCTTCTCATAAAAATATCTGCCGTTCGGAGTCGGCTTTAAACTGTTGGTCCCTCCATTTGTGGAACAATATCAAGACGCACGCCTCAAATAGGAGGAGGAGCTCGGCCAAACACCCAAGAAGGGTTTACGCGCCACCTATATATATATATATATACATATATATATATATATATATATAATCTTCGGTGAAGCCAAAAACAACGGCGAGTGGCGTATAAGATGGAACCATGGACTATGGAGCCGAACTGGACCAACTTCTAAGAGCGGAAAATGTTGTGCGCCTCATCAATGCTCAATGACTAAGATGGCTAGGCCATACCATTAGAATGGATCTCACGAGAGCTCAAAGATAAATAACTCACGCTAAAATGTTTGCAACGAAAGCAAGAGGCAGACCACGATCAAGATTGATTGACGAACTACTTGTAGAAGACGTCATGGGGAAACTCAAGATCAACAACCGGAAAGAATCAACCAAGGATCGGAGCAAATGCAGACATTCTTTGCAGCAGGCCAAAGCTCACGCAGAACTGTACCGTCAAACTGGAGAATTTAACATTGTTGAAAATGGCAATCATATTTGACACAGGCGAGGTCACAAAGGTAAAGAATTGCATCGCTCGCAATCATTTTTTTTTTTATTTATAACTGGAAGTGTAATAATGTGAAGTATGCCTTGGCTTTATACATTGAGTAAGTAATACAATAAAAATATATGCCCTGTTTTCAAAAAAATTTGTCATCCAGACGAAATTCCAAATATTGTAGAAACTCGATTCTTGAAACTGGGTTCGATGCAAGTTTCGAAGTTGCCGCAAGTACTGAGGTTTTTTTCCATACAAATTAAAATAGTTTTTTTACTGAAAGCAATCCAAGTTTATTGACGGACTGCCAGCTAAGCTATCCAAACATGGCGCCAAGGAGAAGGTAAAGTCCATGCACAAGCTCTTGACAGTTATGATTTCGAAGTTGTAAGAGACTTCGTTTAATTAGTAACCAATATTAACACCGATAAAAATGTCAGCCTTGAAATCCAACATAGAATCTCTCTTGCCAACCAAGTGCAACTTTGAACTAAGTAGGACATTTTTTTGTAAGGTATTCTCTCGACGAAAAAAACTTTAAAAGGCTCTCATCATGCCCGTCCTAATGTATGGTGCAGAAGCTTGGGCGATAATAAAATCCGATGAGGCGTTCCTTAGAGTGTTCGAGAGAAAGATTCTGCGTAAGATATTTGGACCTTTGCACGTTGGCAACGGCGAATATCGCAGGCGATGGAACGATGAGCTGTATGAGCTTTACGATGACATAGACATAGTGCAGCGAATAAAGATCCAGCGGCTTCGACTGCTGGGTTATATCGTCCGAATGGATACAATGGCTCCGGCTCTGAAAGTATTCGATGCGGTACCAGCTGGTGGTAGCAGAGGAAAAGGAAGGCCTCTTTTTAGTTATAAAGATTAGGTGGAGAAGGGCTTGGCTTCACTTGGTGTATGCAACTGGTGCCGGTTAGCATGAGAAATAAACGACTGACGCGCTTTGTGAAACTGGGTGACAAACGCGTAAACAGTGAACATTCCAATCAAGAAGAAGAAGAAGAAGGCGTATTCCGGCCGTCTTAGCTACAGAAAGATTTGCGCCTGCTTTGGCTAGTATATCCGCTTTCTCTGGCTTGTTTCTCAGTTCCTAGCTCATCCATCGTGTCCCGGCATTGCCGTACGACGTACGTAGTGCGAGTTAGCATTACAGCTGCTATTGCTTTGATGGCTGCCTGGTTGTCAATGTAAAGTTGCCTGCTAACCTTTTTAGCAAAAGTTTTCATTTTTATGCTTTTGCCTAGAATTTGTTCTGAAATAAAAAGTAACTTTCCAAGAGCACATCACGGACTTATTAAGTAGATGAAGACGGTTGAGTCAGGGTGAAAATTAGACGTCTTATATAATTTTTACTATAATTATTGATTTATGACTCTAAACTATTTGTGCCACTTTATCTATCCAAATCATCTAAATAATTGTTTTTCTCTGTTACATTTTTGCACATTTTTTGAAATCCTAATCTAGAAAAACGTTAACTAAAAACACTTTAATTAATTATATTAATATCTCCTGAATATGACCAAATTTTCTATTGGCATAAATGTTCTCAGAGTGGTCAAAAATTATTATCACAAGCGGCCAACGAATGGCTAAAGTGTCAATCGAGAAGAAAAGAAGGAGATTTTATAAAATAATTTTAATTACTTTCAAAGCTGCTGACCGTCTTTATTCAATTAAAACCACTACGAAAACAAAAGCCACGTTAAAGAAAATTAAAATCTCCACTCTAGCACATCAATCCGCCAACACAATTTGCCAAGTCCTTCAAGAAATCATTTTCAATGACTTTGGCTACGTGAAAGCGCACAAAACGTACTTACTTGCCTTTTAGTTCAATGCAGTGACTTGTTCTTGTTTTTTGTTACAGTTGAACAATCATTTTCGCGCGCAACCACTCAACCTTAGAATAAGGACGTTTTACGATTACGATTAAGTGCTACAACAACAACGTTGGCTTGAGTTCGTTTGCCGAAATCAGCAAAAATTCAACTAACGACGATTATGAATGCCACAACGATTGTGACAGCCACCAAAAGCTAAGTGGCAAAAGAAAGAAAAATAAAACGAAAAGAGTAAATGAAAAAAAATATTAATCAAAGTGGAAATATGAAAAGTGCAGAACGTGCATATAGAAGAATTCTAGCAAACTAAAGCTAGATTGAATACTTATCAAGTACTTGTTGACAAGAAGTGTCTTAATAGGTTTTTGGGAAATGGGTAAGCAAACCAGCTGGTGTATGTAGCAACTCTTTGCTAACATATGAATTATCCTTAGCGAGCTACTAGCACACTAACTGCTATGAACTAACTGTGCATGGATGCACATATATAAGAACATTTGTAGCTTTGTAGGCTGTTAATATGGCAGCAAGCACTTTTGCTTCACCAATCGCGCTTAACTAGTAAAGACGCGACAAGACGCGCCTTATCGCATCTATGCAAATGCAACTTGAGTAGAACAAGATGCTAATACACTCATATGCATTGGCAAAGGTATATGCATACACTCACATACGTATATGCGTACATGCATACACACATCCACGCTTATGTAGTTACATGACGACAATACAAAATTTCAAGGATGCAGCTCAAGTGGTTCGTCTCGCATAAACTAGTTATGAATCACAAATATTTATGAGGATGTTCACGGGGCCTACCATGAATTGCGCGGGTGTTGAGGTAGTTATTGGAAGGCTGCTCCGAGCTATAAACTAGGATATTCGATATTCAAGCTTTTGCATACTAATCATGCAGCGAACAAGGAGCGTGTGAATATGAAAACGTGCATATGTGCGTGCCACTGGCAAAGCCATTGAGGGCAGACATGCCCTGCAGAGAAAACTTGAACTAGTGAAGCGCAATGCTGGTGTAAAACTAATACGATTTAGTCAATTGGTGAATTGGCAAATGCTAGTCATGTCGCCAGTAGCAACAGCTGAGCTCGAAGTATGACAGTTAAATGATTGCAGCTGCCAAGTAATCGATTCATATGGAGAGGTGGAAACGAAGTTGTTCAATGACTTCATGGTAAAGAGGAGAGATAAATGAGGAAACAAGGAAGTTACGCAAAGTATGACAATTAGGAGCTGCAGAAGGTAATAGGCTGCATAATATATAATAAGAGAATGCCATAGGCTAATATCTAGGCCCCATAGCTACTCAAGCACAACTAACGAGTGATCGCCAAAGCTTGTGTATCTTAGCCGTATGAAAGCAGGGTGAGAAAGGAGTACGTGCTGAGGTACCTCCACTTCATGTTCCACTAGATGGCTAACAGAAAAGCGATGCGAAATTATGTTGAGCTTCATGGCATGTATAGTATTCGATTAAAAGCCTTTCCACTGCTGAAAGTTGCGGCTTATATGTTCCCTCTAAAGAGGTATCCCTATAAGACCGTTAAAATCGAGCAAACACCGAGCATCTCTATCGTAATGAATTCCTGGTTCGAATTGGACGACAAAATGTTGTGGATTTTTTCAGTTACACAGGGTGCATCCGGTATTTGAGGGCATGCATTTATGTAGCTATAACTTCACAAAAACAGGAAAGGTACTACCTTTCAACTGCGCAGTGATGCAAGTTCCATTGGGGTACCTATGGACACGAGGAAATTGACAACTAAAAATAACATTGTCCAAGAGGTCAATGGGGCATGGAGAGATGAAGACAAATGAGTAACAGGTAGGTTACTATGACCACAAAAACAAAAAAACAAGAAAGTTACAAAGGAATAGTTCAGTCATTCAACAGAGGATATCTCAATGGTCGTGGCTTATATAAACGATCATTGGATATTTGGCAGGCTTTCCTTGAGGCTAGGAGTTTTCTCCCATGAAAATTGTAGAAGTCCTAGAAATGAGGAAGAGCAAGAAATAGTTGAGCACTTCATTTGCAATTGGATAGACTTAGCTAAAATCAGAGCAGGTATATATTTTTCAATTAACTGGCGTGGAACAAATCCTGTGCTTCATAAAAGCCACAAAATAGTTCCACGAAGAAAAATAAATGAGGTTGTCGTGTAACATAGCGATATCACAACGGACCTGTAACGTTTCGAAATTTGTTCAGAAATTATTTTTAAAAAATTTAAAATTTTGATGCAAATTTGTGGAGTTTCGAACTTGAAGTTGTACGATTTTTGTAGTAGAACGATATAGTTTGTTGCATGTAAAAATTATAAAAGTTAAATACGAAGCAAGAAAATTATCAAATCATGTCAGTAAATCGCTATTCTGTAGTTCCAGTACGCACTTTAGGAAAACCAACACAGTTGTGGTCACTTCAGACAAACTTGAGAATCGCCGAGTAAAATTCCAGTTCCGCATTCGAGAAAAAGTAACGATGTTTATCGCGATTCTAAATTACAAGTAGCTAGAATGCAACGAGTAAACTGTTTTATGTTTCTAATAGCATAAAGTGCTAAGCTAATTTATTGAAGGTGAAAGCTTGGGATGAAATACGATTTTTTGTGTATGTATATAAAACAGTGGACACCACCCTGGTTGCAAAATAGTCAGATATTTTCTCATATGTATCAGTGGTGGTAGACAAGTCGTAAAGGAGTAAACTATTAACTAACAATACAAGTCAGATTCCGCACAGATCTCTGACCTGGGATTTTGAGGTATTTTATTTATTTAGTTCTTCATCCACAAATCTATTTGAATCCTGTCCGATTTCATATGGTCAAGCCAGATTATGCTCATATTTATTATCTTCCACCGGCCGACAGGCAAAATGTTATTGGACATTTTTTTGTTCCTCAAAATGGACTTACTAAGAAATTTTTATTAAAAATGTAACAGAATTTCAATAAATTCACAATACAAAATACAAATGAAATAAGGGAATTAAAAAGAGAATTAAAATAACGAAAAATTTAAAAAAATACTATTACATGTATACTTAATGAAAATCGAGTCATAGCGGCAACATTGTAGGCTAAGACAAATACGAGCATTATTGAAAAATTTCAAACAAAAGCATTAACGATGATTGCGGAGACCGAGATGCATATCACAAAATACCTACGGTAAGGTTAGGTTAAGTTATACTGGCTGGCTAAGGCCACGCGGGGACCATTTTGGTCTTTGGCGATACCATATAAGAATTTTTTTTTTAAGAAAATATGCATCACTCAAGATGCGCGTGCTGTTCGCGAATTTTAGGAGTCGCTCAAACTCCAGTTCATAGATTCTAGTCTTTCAAAACTGAGAGCTCCCAAGAAGCATTGTCTAGTTTTCTAGAGATGAATTAAAAAAATCCAGCGAAAAAATGCTAACAGACTATCAATCCACCCACAAAAGAGGTAAGCCCCAACAAGGAATTTTATAACCCACCAGAAAAGCAAAATATAAAAACATAAAACTAAAACAAACAAAAAATTAACACAAGGCTCACCACACGTGATGTGGAGCGTAAGTTATAAGTGTGTGTCGACATCACCTTCTTGATCTTCTCAAGATCCCCTTTTCTTTAGATTAAGATAATATTAAACAATTTATTGCTTAAAAAAACCCAAATCACAATAAATTTAGAGTACAAGAAATGGAATTACATTGAATTTTTACGTAAATTGTATATTAAATAAAACTGAAGAGAATGCCATAAGATCCTTATTAGTCATTTCCCCAAGATCTGTACTTTTTTTCTGACAAGTTTGACGGATATCGAAAAGACAATTCGCAATTTCGATAGCTGGGTTTGATACATATTATATTTTGGAATTCACCTTGAATGTAGTTTGAAGTTATAGAGAAAACAATACAATTTTCTACTTAGGCCTTAAATTTTGAAGTACATTCTGTCAAAAAAGTACCGGGAATTGTTCAATGAAACGCAAAATAATTGTTTAATCATCAAAATTTATTTTGTCGTCTTCAAAATAGGCTCCTTTCGAAGCAATACAATGATTAGTCCAGTCATCAGACGACCTTTTAAACGCGTTTGGAGAGATATTTTTCAACTCCTTCGGCGAATTCTCCTTAATGACTTCTATCAACTCAAGGCGGCGTCCGCGGAGTGGCAATTTAAGTTGTGGGAAACGTCACAGCGGTCTAAATCCGGTGAATACGGTGGTTGTTCGATGATATTTGTCGAGTTTTTGGTCAAAAAAGTGTTCACAATATGAGCCTTGTGAGACGGTGCGCTATCATGGTGCAAGGTCCATGAGTTTTCTTTCCACAAATTGGGCACATTCTCTCTCAAAAGTCTCATAACTTCCAAATAATATTCTTTATTTACCGTAGAATCATTTGAAATAAAATCTGAGTGCACAAAATAATGATAATCAAGGAAAACGAGTAGCATGACTTTCACTTTTGACCGACTTTGACGTGGTTTCTTGGGTTTCGGCTCATGTGGATAGCGCAATTCAGCCGCTTGCTAGCATGTTGACTGGTTTGGATGTCAAGCTCATGTACTCACGTCTTATCACCTATAATGATGCGCTGGATAAACTTTGGTTCCGAATTCACTTGCTCGAGCATGTCTTTAGCCACCTTCTTCCGATGAATTTTTAGAAAGACTCTCTTGGAAAGAGTCGAGCAGCCAGGCGTCTCATTAATGGCGTAAAATGTTGCGAATGGATTCGTGAGACACAGGCTACCTCCCTCAAACTTAAATAATGTGGTTTTCCAGCTCCATTTCCTTGACATTTTCGACGCTTTCATCGGTTAAAGATGTTGATGGCCGATGGCCAAAAAATTGTTTGTTTGCAAATTACAAACTGTTTTTAAATGTTTAAAGAACCGAAAATATTTCATCTTCAAGAACTCTGTAACAAGATTTTGAACTTTGAATAAATTTTAAAAGTATATTTTTTCATAATTTTTTTCAGCTTACTTCGTACTATACTCACGCCCATAAATAAACCAATTTTCAGAAAGATGCCTAAAATACTTGGATACTTTTATATACTTATAACGCCCGTTTACTTTTGAAAGCAGCAAAGAAAAGCACTATACGCGTGTCTATGAAGCAGCCATCTCTATTCTAAATTCACCAGCAGCGTACAAGTTCAGTGTTAGTGGTTTTTCCTACAGGCCTTCCAAAGTTATAAACTGCATGCATGCCTGCGCTCGTAGATTGTTCTCATACATCTGTATGCGTTTGTGCAAATACTATGTCAGCTAGAGAATGACAATCTGTATGAATACTTCAAACTGAATCGCATGATTTTCTTTTTCACACATTGTCATTTTAACGAGAATTTCAGATTGTCTCTGGCTTTGCTTTGCGCTACCCCTGCAAGTGTCTCTAATTGTCCACGTAACGCATTTGTTGCACATGAATAGTCGTTGCCTTGCACAAATACTTTACAAATATGCACATACTCGCATGCCTTAAATTCCCCGCAGTAAATGGAAGTGACATAGAGTTGATATGGAAGAAGCTGCTTAGAGATTTGTACTGGTTAACAAAATACTAAAAAAACGCTACAAACTATCACATAAATAAATAAATAAGATGTATTAATTTTACCAACACTAGTTTACTGCCGAAAACCCCTATGACGGTACCATCCAATTCCTACGATAGTTCTGTCGCTGAGTTCGAAAATTTACATAGTTTTCTTAATATAATTAAAAAAAAAACAAACTTCAGTCATGTAGTTTTCGATATATAGTCAAATAACAAAAATGTTCATGCTTTTCCAAAACAAAATCTTATTTTTTTTATTGTTAAAATTTTTTCTTTAATTTGTTTTTTCACTTTTTTAATATAATTAATAAGAGTTTTTTTCCGTCATGTAATTTTCGATACAGTATCAAATAACGAAAATGATCGTGTTTTTTTTAATTTGTTAAATAGTTCTTTTATTTTATTTTTTATTCAAATACTTTTTAAAATTTTTTTCTTAATTTTTTTTATTTTTTTTTTTAAAGAATTATATATATATATGTATATATAATTTGCGCGTACACCCTTTTTGGGTATTTGGCCGAGCTCCTCCTCCTATTTGTGGTGTGCGTCTTGATTTTGTTCCACAAATGGAGGGACCTACAGTTTTAAGCCGATTCCGAACGGCAGATATTTTTTATGAGAAGCTTTTTCATCGCAGAAATACACTCGGAGGTTTGCCATTGCCTGCCGAGGGGCCACCGCTATTAAAAAAATGTTTTTTTTTTCTTAATTTTGGTGTTTCACCGAGATTCGAACCGACGTTCTCTCTGTGAATTGCGAATTGTAGTCACGCACCAACCCATTCGGCTACGGCGGCCGTCTTTTAATAGAATTAACAATATTTTTTTCAGTCAGGTGGTTTTCGAGATGACGCCAAATAAGGAAAACGTTCATGTTTTTCCAAAAAAATTTTTTTGTTTTAATCATTTAAATTATTTAATTATTAATTTTAAATTATTATTTTTTTAAGAGGTTTGGGATAGTCAGAATTTAAAAAAATAATTGGATTTTGTTTTGAATTTTCTTAAAGTGTAATATCTTAAAAATATTGTGTAAATATTTGAAGACACATACAGCGATAACTTTTACAGTTATCAATTTTTTTTGGAAATTTTGCTAAAATCAAGTCGAAACATGTTGTATTAATGCTATGTTTTTATTTTTGCGAAATAAAGCAATTGACTAGTAAAAAAAGTTATTGAAAATCATAATTTTTCGGGGCTGTGACTATCTCTAGTTTTAAATATCTTGAAAACCTTTAGTTAAAATGAAAAATGAAGCAAGCGCGAAAGACTCCGTTATTTGGTCATATCCCAATTTACCATCGACTGGTTTTATGTGGGAGTTGCATGCCTGCTTCTGGGGTACAAAATATTAGTGAGGTGTATACCAGTGTAATTATATGAGATGCAATAAATGCCACCTTCAGCCGATGTTTCCCATATTTTCTAGCTATAGTTTATTAGAATCAACCGCATTCATTATAGGTGGTGGCCACTAGACCACCAGCAAGGTTTTGTACGTTGGATTGTCAAAAAAAAAAAAAAGAAATCAGCTGATTTTCCAATACCACCTTTCATAAATTCGCCTTGACTAGAATTCAGATCCTCAAAACAATTTATATTTATTTTAGGATTGGAAAAGTCGCGTCTTTCATTTCAATACGAACCAGCATTTTTCGTATACTGCAAAAGCACTCGCTTTCAACTGCCACAGTCATATTATGTGAGAACGCCATTTTACTTGCCTTTTATGTACCTACTTCTCAGCTGTGATCGATACGGTAGTAATGTTGCAATATATGTAGCATAGTTGTCGGCGCGGCTACTCAATACAAAACCGATACAAACTGCTCCACTCCACAACCGTTTGGCACTAGTTTTAAGATAGTAATTTGTATACTCGCATAAACTTAGCATGCAACCAGTTCTTTTAGAGATTGCTCCAATTTTTTATTGAATGGTGCTTATATATATGCTATTGCAGCTATATAAATATTTTTTGTGCATATGTTGAAATTTTTCCGTCAGCCATTATCTACAAATATATAGATCCGATATAAGTTTAACAAAGTCGTGGAGGAAACGAGCTGAATGAGCCTATACGACATATCAATTTATCTTTGCACAGCGTGTAAAACTTTAAGGATATCCACCAAATCGATAAACGTATAGATGTATAGGATTGCTACAAACACATAAATGCAAGCTAAGTTACGAATCTAAAGAGGAATTACATTTAGCTTTGAAAAACACTGCTAGATTTATATATCGCAAAAGAAACAACAACAACTAATTAAGTGCATTAAACGGGGCATATTCTACGAAACCCAAAATATCAACTGTTGCAACTCATATTGCAGGGCGACATTGCAGGACGAAGAGGTATCGGCCGTAAGCAGTTTTCTTGGTTGAGAACATAAGCAGTGGTATACAACGTGTGGATCCCCTCTTGGAAGCAGCTAGAAACTTCGAATTATTTTCAAATATAATATAATATAATTCAAAATTTTAATTAAAAAAATAAAATTGTAAAAAAAAAGTTTTATTACTTTTAAATTGTACAATCGATAGAAAAACAAGTCGCCCCTCGGCAGGCAATGGCAAACCTCTGAGTGTATTCCTGCCATAAAAAAGCTCCTCAAACAAATTTTAATTAAAAAAATAAAGTTTTAAAAAAAAGTTGTATTACTTTTAAATTGTATAATCGTTTACATTCGATTACAAATAGCAAATAAAGAACTCTTCTTCTATTTGTGATCGAATGTAAACTATTATACAATTTAAAAGTAATAAAACATTTTTTTTTGCAATTTTATTTTTTTAAATAAAATTTGTTTGTGGAGTTTTTTTATGGCAGGAATACACTCAGAGGTTTGCCATTGCCTGCCGAGGGGCGACCTGCTGTTCTATCATTTTGCTGTTTCATGCCCGGAGACTCGAGCCTACGCACTTCTGAATGGTAGTCACGCACCTACCCATTTGGCTACGGCGGCTGTCATTTGTTGAGCAACATCAAGCCGTGCGCGACAAATAGAAGGAGTTGTTCCACAAATGGAGGGCCCTACAGTTTTAAGCCGAGTCCGAACGGCAGATGAGGAGCTTTTCATGGCAGAAATACACTCGGAGGTTTGCCATTGCCTGCCGGGGGCGACGGCTATTAGAAAAAACTTTTTCTTCATTATGGTGTTTCACCGAGATTCAAGCCTTTGTTCTCACTGAATTCCGAATGGTAGTCACTCACCAACCCATTCAGCTATGGCGGCCGCCGGCGATCAAATAGTGTTCGTTTATTAAGTAAATCTCTATGTAATAATGCAACATTTTAAAATAATTTTACTAAATTGTCATTGCAAGTATTGAAAATTGAGCGAAAGAGGTTGAAACTCCAGAGGTTTCTGTAAAAATGTGGTTTTGCGGTGTACACCAGAACTCGCAAAACAATTATCTTAAGCAAAAAAATTTGTATAAAAGAAAGTTTGATCACATTTAGCCATATACTAAAAACATTCTTGGTTTCAGCTTCGAAAATTATCTGAAAGTGAGACATAATTTATAGTTTTTTTCAGATATCGCCAACTAGACTACATCTTCCGAAAACTAAAGTTTGTGCAATCCTCCCGCACTCATGACATTGTTGCCCCAACATATAAAACATTCACGACATTTAGACTGTTCTTTGTTAGTACTATTAGACTATGCAATTGCTTACCAATTTTTACTAAAATGATAGAATCAGAGTATAGGAGGCATTTATAATTCTTTTTTTTTTATTTATTAACCCTACATACGTCACTCTCTCCTTATTTCTCCATCTTTACTTCGCCATTCGTGTCTCTGTTCTTATGCTTCACCTGTACAATTTTATGATACTCAAATAATGGACTATGTTTAAGTTCGTTCGGTTTTTTTTCGAAATTTGAAACTTTATTGACGTAAAATGGTTACAAATTTAATATTCAAAGTATTGTCCATCGCTTACTACTACTTTTTCCCATCTTTCTGGCAATTCACGGATTCCCTTTGTGAACTTCATCGTAATTACGGAAGTGCTGGTCAGCCAGGCCATGTTGCATCGATCGGAAGAGATAGTAATCGGATGGCGCAAGGTCTGGACTATACGGCGGGTGGGGTAGGACATCCCATTTGAGCGTTTCTAAGTATGTTTTGACCACTTGTGCAACATGTGGCCGAGCATTGTCATGTTGCAAAATAACTTTGTCGTGTCTATCGGCGTATTGCGGCCGTTTTTCTCGCAGTGCTCGGCTCAAACGCATCAATTGTCGTCGGTAGACATCCCCCGTAATCGTTTCATTCGGTTTCAGTAGCTCATAATACACAACACCCAGCTGGTCCCACCAGATACACAGCATAACCTTCAGGCCATGAATATTCTGCGCCGACGTCGATGTTGAAGCATGGCCAGGGTATCCATACGTTGCCCGACGTTTTGGATTGTCGTAATGGACCCACTTTTCATCGCCAGTCACAATTCGATGCAAAAAACCCTTTCTTTTGTGCCGTTGAAGCAGTTGTTCGCATGCCATAAAACGGCGTTCAACGTCTCTTGGCTTCAATTCATACGGCACCCAATGGCCTACCTTTCGGATCATTCCCATGGCTTTTAAACGTTTGGAAATGGTTGATTGATCAACTCCCAAAGTTTTTGCAACCTCTTCTTGCGTTTGAGCCGGATCTTGATCGAGCAATTCCTCCAATTCGGTATCCATGAACTTTGGCGGCGCACCCTCGCGTTCTTCGTCTTCCAAGCCAAAATCACCACTTTTAAAGCGTGCAAACCACTTCTGGCACGTTCGCTCAGCTAGAGCATGCTCACCATAAACTTCCACCAAGATACGATGACTTTCGGCTGCTTTTTTCTTCATATTAAAGAATTCCCCGCAAAAACACATTATTTGGCACGAAATTCGACATTTTCAAGTGTGGTAAAAATATTGTTGTTTACGCTTCAAATAAAAAACTTATACTGACGTTTGTGCCTTACGACAGTAGCTCTCCAATGAATGTTTGGAAATGTGGATCGATGGAATAATAATCAAGTTACGCCATCTGTTGTAAAACCGCACGAACTTAAACATAGTCCTAATATATTAAAGTTAATGAGTCACATTTGTGCAATGAAAAGACTAGAAGCCTTACCGTGCATTTGTCGTAAATAAATAAAAAATAAAGAAGTAAATGCGCAGGGTTTTTCAATAATGTCATGTCGAAACGAATTAAAACAAGCTAATGGAGTTTCCCGGGTTAATGTCGCTTTTATTGCACCCTGCGCTATATCTGTAAACTTTATTTGTTTTTTCCTCAAGCTGTTGTACTTTGACCAGCCGAATATGTGGAATATGTGGCCCTGTACAAAAAGTGAGGGTGAGCGTTAAGCAACTGGTTTTATCTTTATAATTTTTAATAAAAAAATTCATTCTTTAACAAAATCCATGTATGGTATGGCTAATGAAGGCATCGCCGGCAAAAGACAAACTTAGAGTTTCGTTTAAAAAAAAATCAAAGCTGCTTAGTCGGCGTATCCACTTCGCAATACGCGTTGGGCAATTTGTTAGTTTTGTGAGAAATTTAGAAAGCGTACACTGTTTTTAGAAAATGGGTTCCTCATATAACAATGATTTTAAGCAATATTCAAACGTGCATACCCTAAAGGCCCAAAAATATTACGTGCAACTGCAGCAAATTATTGGAAAAAGTCGAACGCGTTCATAAATAAAAGAGAGCGATGGTATAACGAAGTTAGAAGCGTTCCCGACTTCCCCGGACAAGGAACAAAAAACAAAAAACATCTCTTCAAAGATGAGACAAAGCTGTGCTTATTATTTCATGAACTTGCGGCATTTTTAAGGAAAAGTGGTGTTGATGTATCCAAAGGCACCGTGGACGTTTACGTGCAGAATAACCTCAAATTCTGGAGCGCATTGAAAACGCTGCTGCTCTCATTTTTACTCATTGAAAAAAGACTTGCATAGAGTAAAACAAATTCAGAGCGGAGTTGGGTAAACGTAGTATTTTTTGGATGAATCCTCCTTTTGGGCGAATAGTTGACTACGTCCTACCTAGTGTTCTGCTGATAATCGACATCTACAACGAATTATGCGCTTAATGCTCCTATTGCCCGCGCTCTAAGAGAATTCAATGAAATATGGAGTTCTTTTCCGCTTGACTTTTCGGTTTCAAAGAATAAATTTTATAAATGTCTATACTCTAATTTTACTTTATTTAGTAATTATCTGTAGTAATTTAAGCTCATATTAGCTCTAAGTGTTCTGAAAAAACAGAAGTTATATTTTAGACTTGAAATAAACTGTTAAGCATCCAGTGTTTGCGTTTAAGATTACTTCTAGGATTGCGTTTGGGACTGCTTCTCCGAAAAAGGAGTGGGTCCTTTATTTGTCTTTACCGACAACTTGAATACAGTTCTGATTAATAAAATTTACTAAAAAGTATAATATTATTACTGTAAGCTCTAAAGATGTTTGGAAGAACTAGCAAACCTTGAATTTTACAAGACGACAGCAAACCCAAGCATCAAAGCGGAAGATGTATAGAGTAAATGAAATTGAGCTATTAGAATCGGCTTTACAGTCGCCTAATACGAACTTTATTGAAAAAGTGTGTAAAAAAATGAAGCAAAAACTCAAACGAAATCAAATATGGGAGCTCAAACAGCTATCAAGGCAACTTGCGCAGAAATTAACACACAATGTGACACAAAGCTGTGCAGTTATTAAGCTAATGGTGGTGACTAAACATTTTATTGCACATATTACGTGCAATAAATAAGGTGCGTTTCATAATCATAAGACACCCCTAATGTTTCAAAGTATTTTAATTTATAGATTTCGGATGAAAATAAAATGTTTACACATCGATTACAGTAACAAAAGTTATCTGTTTCATTACAGAATTTATAACTTTTTGTAATATATAAAGAACATTTTTAGCAAAAACGTATTTCCAGGCGTTTCAAAATGATAAAACACTTTATAATTAAAGTGATCGTTTAACAAAAGTATACTTTTTTCGATTTTTTTTCTGCCGTCTAGAATATTTTAGTATTCTATGGAAGCACCATTTGTTTTAGCGACACAAAATAACATTTTTTCATTGATTCTGCTAACTTTTTAAGTAAATTTACATCTAGAGAAGCCCATTCTGCCTAAATTGCCACTTTAAGCTTGTTGGTGCAGTCAAATTGGCGATTGTTGGTGTAAACTGTTCTGACTAATATACCCCAAATGTTTTCTATTGGGTTTAGATTCGGAGAACACGACGGCCAGTCCATAAGAGGGGGCTTTTGCGCAAATCTCTCCAATAATATAAAAAAACAATGGGGTTCATCAAGGTTCCATTTTTTTCATCCAAAAGTATAACCTTTTTAAAAAATAATATGAAATTGGGCAACATTAAAAATATTCCAAATATCTTACGGTGTCCCAGTTGGTGTCTAGGTGTTTTTCTGCAAACTGAAGACGCGCCAGCTTGTGCCGTAGTAGAAGATGGAGTCCTTTTCTCATTTTTGATAATTTTAAATGAATGCACCTCTGTAATGCCCGCCAAACTGTTGTTTTTGCAACCTTATTTTAAGCAACAGTGGCCAAATTTGTGCAAAACTTAGTCGAGTTAGGTGCTTTTCTTATGATTGCTCGCTGTTCTCGACTTGATAGTGACAATTTTCTTCCAACGGGCTTCAAAATGTTGTAATTCTCAGGATTTCGTATAAAATCCCGGATAACAGAACGACTTCTGCCTGTTTTATGCAATTAATTTGATTGACAAGCCTGAATACTTGTAGGCTAAAATTTTTCCACGCTCATCTTGTGATAATATCGAACCCCTCGGCATTTAGGTTAAGTTGAATAAAATTATAATTAAAGTCATCCAAAACAGCAATCAGCTTCTTCTATCTCTTCAGAAGTCTATTTTCGACTAGTGTCTTATTCTTATGAAACGCCGAAAAGACTAGCAAAAGTGCAGCTTCTTGGAAAAAGATAATGGTTCTACAAAATAGAGTGAGCTTTCGCACCTGAAACAATTGATGGAAGTCTTAAGTCTATAACTGTTAAAACGACGCCAAATAAGAGCTACTCCGGAAAGTAAAAGAGAGCTTATGGTAGTTCAAAAATTGTATACCAAAGGTGTCTTATGATTATGAGACGCACCATATTATAAGCCCATAAAAAGCAGTCGATTAATTCAAATAGTTTCTATGTTATGGCGTTCACGATTCCATTAGGCAGACTGTAAATCAAAGGAGAAGGAAAAACAAGTCAACGGGTGTGATATATGTTGAATACGAGGAATTATATGGGTTGAGTTTTTCATAATTTCCCGTCCGACCTTCATTTTATAAATTTTTATGATCCCTTCAGACTGGCTGCTCAAAAAATTGGTTCCTAAAAGTGGTAATTTGAGTTCTAAAAAGCGACTTTCAGGAGACAAATGCAGCTAGAGTCCTAACAGGAGAATACCATGATTTTTCGATGATATTTGCTGAGTTGCTGGCCAGGAATTGAACCACAATTATAGCTGAGTCCACAAATCTGGTACTTTTTAATGAATTTGATCTCTCAAATAGTTTTCTTTATTTATCATCTGACTCTTAGGTCATGAATTTTGACTGTCGCTTTAATCGGGTTTTTGAAATAATAAATTTGTGGTACCTTTTCCACTGAATGTTTGTATGAGTGTACGTACCTCGATTACATCACGCTATTACAAGCAAATGGGAACAAAGCTAAACTATCCCATGATTATAGAAATATTGTTTACTCACTCGAATTTACATAAATAAAATATCTAGAAAATTCTTTTTCTCTTTCTAAGTGCCACTTAGTGCTGGCGTTCGTGGTTGTGGTTTATGTTCACGTACATATGGGTATGTATGTATTAGGGCGGGTCGATTTAAAAATCGCTCATTGCTCTGTGAAAATCGTATTCTAGGGATCAAAATAAGAAACTTTGCTGAAGGAACCATACCTCTAAAACGAATTCTGATGTCCCCCAATTTCAAAATATCACCATTTTTGGCATTTACATGAAAAAATCAGCTAAATGGCTATGTTTTTTCTTTATTTTTATTTATATTATTTAAAATAATATTTATAATTTATTTATAATAACATCTATTTTTCCTCTTAAAAAATTTATTTAGTCAGAACATATGTAAATGAAAAAATTAATTTAAGTGAGTTATAGAAAAGAAACTAAAAAGTTCGACCCAAATTGGGGGACATCAGAATTCGTTTTAGAGGTATGGTTCCTTCGGCAAAGTTTCTTATTCTGATCCCTAGAATATGATTTTCACAGAGCAATGGGCGATTTTTTTGTCTCCCACAAATCGACCCGGCCTAATGTGTATATATGTGCCATATGGATTGTGCATAGTTGTGCATGCATCTGTTTTGTATTTACATATATCGATTCAGAATTAACTAGATTATCCTACTGACCTCATCACTTCGGCTTCTGTTCAAATGCAGCAAATCCCATTCGAAGCAAAAAACAAAAAATCCACATCGAATTAAATTAAACACTCGTTGAATAAAAAAATGGTTTTTATTGAACACTGCACACGTATGTATGTATTTTATTTCACTTTCAATTTGATTGGCATAGGAAATTACAGAAATAAAATTACGTGCATTGCTGATAATAAAATTAAGTCGAAGTGCAGTTGAATTAAGATTCGGACACCGTTTAGCAGTTTGTTTTTATTATTTAGCTCTTCTTTATTTGTTGTGCATACATATTTTTATACCTACTCACTGTGCATTTCAACAGAAGTATTCAGGTGCATTTCTGCCAAGGTGACAATCATATTGTTTTTGTACATTCTTTGCTAATATATAATAAAAATATGGTTCAAAAATAAGCGCAGTATAAAAGAGTACTTCTGAATAAAGTAGGTGTGTATTTTAGGTCGAACCATAATATGAAAAGGAAATATTGAGTTGGCAACTAAGTAATTGCGAATTTTTTCTAGAAAATCAGAGACAATTTTGTCATGGAACTAAATAACTTTATTCTGTAATGTATTGCCCATTTTGATCAATGACCTTTTGCCAACTTGCAGGCAGCATCATAATTCCACGCTCATAAAACTTCAGGCCTTTATAAGCAAAAAACTGAATCAGGTACGGTTTGACACATCATCATTGTTGAAATTTTTACCATTCACGGAATTTTGTAAAGATCGAAACAAAAAGTAATGAGATGGTTCAAGGTCAGGACTATATCATGGGTTTAGCAAAACATCCCAACCAATCTCCAATAATTTTTGCCGAGTGGCCAAAGATATTGTTGGCCTTGCATTGTCATGATGGAATATAATACTTTTTCGGGCCGCTTTTCTTCAACTGCATTGTTTAATTTCGTTAGTTGTTTAATGTAGACATCAGAATTGATCGTTCGGTTGGGTGGTAAGAGTTCAAAGTAGACAATTCCTTTGTAATCCCACCACACATAACAAAACCTTCTTTTGATGAATATCGGCTTTTAGGTTTTTTGAGTTGGTTCACGTGGCCTCCCCCAAGATCTTTTTCGCTTGATATTGTTGTAAACAACCCATTATAAATCGTCTTAAAAATAGATAATTTTCATTACGTTTCTTTAGCAAATCGCAGCCGTTAAAAGCGTTTCTTTCAGTTCGTAAGAAACCCATGTATCGAGTTCTTGAGCATAGCCCAGTTGTTTTAAGTAATTTTCAATTCATGTATGTGATATCTGAAGCTTCTCTGCAATCTCATGTGTTGTACTGTGGTGATCCGAATCGATTATTACTTTGATTAGGGCGTCATCAACTTCAACTGGACGACCAGAGCGTTGTTCATCTTTGAGTGAAAGATCACCAGAACGAAATTTGGCAAACCAATTTTGACTCTGCCGTTCTTTTAAGGCTTTGCCACCATAAACAGCACATAATTTTTTATGAACGTGCGATGCGGTTTTCCCTTTGGGGAAATAAAAAGGCAAAATATGACGAAAATGTTCCTCTTGATTTTCCATTTTTCAACGAACGCCAAACGAATACTACGCAACCGATCAAAAAACTATTTTTATTAATTGACAGCTGAATTGCCAACTATCAAATAACAAATTGTGTTTTACATTTGTACTACGTCTACAAGCAAAAATTCAGCTGAAGCCATCTATGAGTGAAATCCGCAATTACTTAGTTGCGAACCCAATAGATTCATTGTCATAAATAAATCCTTTTCTTGAAATATTCATATAGTATGTAGCCAAGGTATGCCTAAGATTACAATCATGAATAATGCCAAAAATCTGTTTTTTACCGAAAAATAGTAGTAATGAAATAAGCAGGTAATTTCAGGTAAGTTTGTGCCATGGATCTAAGTAATAAAGTCATAATGGATAGGCAAACAGTCATTAATTTGTTTTATTTATCGATATTGAGTACAGTTCATAAAAAAGTATCCCCAAAGCTATAATGCTTGCCTGCAGGTGTGTAGGTACGGCATTATAAAAGTAGAACGCAATAGCTTAGCATTGCAATTATCACGCGTGGTAATAGTCTGTAAATTATGACAAATAAATTGTAAGGTAAGGTAGGCACTTTACGTCATTTGTCACTTGCACCAAAATTTTCAAGTAGTCTCTTAGGAAAAAGATTTTTATCAAAAATCAACGCGCACATTTTTGAGCTACTTCAAATTAGTACTTCTTGATCTGAACATTTAATACAACTGCGTACTGGAAATTTTTCTTAAATTCTAATTACAAAATTTGAAATTTTTATTTATATTTATTGATTTTTTCTTAAATTTGCACACACTTTGAAATATGAATTTATATGGTTTTTGTAGGATAATGAACTATACATCAAAAAAATATCGCGAATGGTTTATTTAAAAAGCGTGCGTTACATATATGACTAAATTTTGTTTGCCGGAATGTTGGTACAACTTTTCTCTATAGTGTCGCAGAGCTTGAGCATGATCTGTCAGTCAGCTGGGTTTTGGCATTTAATTATGTCAGTCAACCGCAGGTGTGCTCTACGATTTTCACTATGGATAAAAATATCGGAAATATAATTGGTCGTAAATTTTGAATTTTGAATGGGATTTCGTATGCCGAAGCATTGGAAAAGTTACAGAGAGCCTCTGGCGAGTGCGTTTTATCAAAATCACGGGTATACGAGTGGTTTAAGGCTTTCGCAGAGCACCGTGAAAGATTTGCCCCGCCCAGATGCCCATCAACGGCTTCAACGGATGAAAACGGCGACAAAATCAAGAAAATGATGCTGGAAAACCATCATTTAAGTTGAGGAAAGTATGTCGTGAAGGCGGCCGCCGTGGCTGAAAGGGTTGGTGCGTAACTACCATTCAGAATTCAGGGAGCGAACGTCGGTTCGAATCTCGGTGAAAACACCAAAATTAAGAAAACGTTTTTTCTAATAGCGGTCGCCCCTCGGCAGTCAATGGCAAACCTCCGAGTGTATTTCTGCTATGAAAAAGCTCCTCATAAAAAATATCTGCCGTTCGGAGTCGGCTTAAAACTGTAGGTCCCTCCATTTGTGGAACAACGCACACCACAAATAGGAGGAGGAGCTCGGCCAAACACCCAAAAATGGTGTACGCGCCAATTATTATATATATAGGTCGTGACCTTAGCGTGCCTCACGTATCAATTCGGAACATTCTACACAATCAATTGGACATGAGACGCGTGGGTGCTCGACTCTTTCCAAGAGAGTTGAATTTATTTCAAAAAATTCATCGGAAGAAGGTGGCTGAGGACATGCTCGAGCAAGTGAATTCGGAACCAAAGTTTATTCAGCGCATCATAACAGGTGATGAGACGTGAGTACATGAGTTTGAAATCCAAACCAGTCAACAGGCGGCTGAAGGCGCTATCCACATGAGCCGAAACCCATGAAACCACGTCAAAGTAGGTCAAAAGTGAAAGTCATGCTACTCATCTTCTTTGATTATCATTATGTTGTGCACTCAGATTTTATTTCAAATGGTTCTACGGTAAATAAAGAATAGTATTTGAAAGTTATGTAAGAAACTGCACGGATCTTGCAACATGATAACGCACCAACTCACAAGGCTCATATTGTGAACACTTTTTTAACCAAAAACTCGACAAATATTATCAAGCAACCATCGTATTCACCGGATTTAGCCCCTGTGACTTTTTCCGCTTCCCAAAACTTAAATTAGCACTCCGCGGACGCCGCCTTGAGTCGATGGAGGCCATTAAGGAGAATTCGCCGAAGGAGTTGAAAAATATCTCTCGAAACGCGTTTAAAAGGTGCTTTGATGACTGGACTAATCGTTGTATTGCTTCGAGTGGAGCCTATTTTGAAGACGACCAAATAAATTTTGATGAGTAAAAAATTACTCTGCGCTTTATTGAACAACTCCCGGTACTTTTTTGACAGAATGTAATTACTTTCATAAAATTATATAAAAATAAGAAACAAAACTGAAATAAGAAACAAACAAATGGTCACGAATAAATGTATATATGTATGTAGGTACAAGGTGGTGCAAAATTAATAATCCAATTTTGTGTTTGAATAACTTTTTTTACTAAATAAAAAAAAATTATTTTAAGTGTCGCAATTTGGTTCCTTCGCAATGCGTACGGTCGTGACTGTAAAACTCCCACTCCCAGTGTCAGATTCTTCCAGCTATTCAAACTCTCGAATATAAGGCCCGTAAAAATTAGATTTTTATAAGTCAGAAGCGAACTCAAATTAATTGCAATGAAAAGCAAATCATGCACTTCAAATTTTATATTGAACTTTACTAAAAACGAAGCCATGTGCAAAGGGCGCAAAATGATCCATCCAATTTCATTTTTGAATAACTTCTTTACTAAATTAAAAAAAAAAAACAAAAAACTGATTCAAAGGGATGCAAATTTTTATTTTTCCTTACCCCGCTTCATTCCTTATTTGTTTGCTCAATGCAGCTGTCTAGTTCACAAATGTCAAATATGATTGGCGTCTGACGCCATTTCAAAAATTAGAAGTCTTCCGAGAGGGTAACTAATTTTACGCCACCTCCAAGTATAACGTAAGTTGAGGTTGGTTTGGGTTAGGTATACTGTTTTGAGTTCCTCGATTTTCTCAAAAACAAAAACTTAAACTCATATACTAATTTTTTTTTTTTTAAGAAAATTATATTAGCTCAAGAAATTAGTTTTAATTTCCATCGAAAAAGCGAGACTCACAAAATTATTTCTGTTAAAAACATAAGAACTAACAAAATCAGTTTTATTTTCGATTAAAAAAACATAAATAGAGCTTCAGATACCCGGGTATCGAACAGTGCATGTAATTCGATATTCGCTCAAAACTCGTTCATTGCTCAACTGCTCAGATGTTTGTACGAAATTTTCGAGTTTCTCAACAATTTGAGCAGCGTCAATTTTATTTGTCCGTGTGGAGTTGCCTGCCTCCCATCGGTTGTGTCAGCAGGTGGCGGATAGGGGAACACTCAGTAGATATGCAGCGTAGGTGGGAAATAAAATACCACTAAATGGTTAATGAATCGTCAAAAACCTCGTACAACTTTTCAGGGGCGGATCGTGACATAGTGGGCCCTGGGCTAATGTTTCTTGGGGGCCCTGTTTTCTATAGTGATGCAGTATATAGTTATCAGAAAAAAAAAATCTTATAAAAACATTTATTTATCAAAACAAATATCACAATAAAGAATATTAAATTACAAATCAATCTTTCTGCATTTTCGTGCAGCGAATTCCATTATTTGCTCATCAACTGCTAAATCATTTGTTAGATCACAATTTATCGAAAGAAGAGATAAATGATTAAATCGAAAGTTCGACATTGTTGTCCTATACTTATTTTCAATATATGACATCATGGAGAAAGAGCGCTCCGCTTCGCAGCTGGTGATGGGCAACGTCAAAAAAAATTTTAAGATGGTGTAACAATTAGGAAATACACCAACAAGTTCCCTTTCATAGATAAGCTTATAAATTTCACTGCAAGAAGTGTAGCAGTCTGATTTAGATTGTAGTAAATATGATTTTAATTGAATGCATTCATTTACTAAATTTTTATCTACGTCATCTGAATAATATTTTACAATATTGCGTACACTTTCCAGATCCACGCTTTCCTGGTTTTTATTCTGCAAATCCATTAAAAAATTAAATTTTTTGCTGTTTGTCTCATAGACTTGACCCCTTTCATTTAAATCCATAATCAGCTTATCCAATGCGACGTTTAGCGTGTCTGTTTTAAATTTTTCTGCGCCGCACACTGAGACTTTAGCAGTGGACTTATCGGCAAATTTTGAAGTAATCTGTCTCTTGTAAACGTCGCTGTAATTTGTTTCCACACTAGTACTTAATTTTTTAGCTTTCCCTTCGTACTCTTTTAGCTTCTGATCCGAATGCTGTCGTATGTTGTACACGAACTCTTTTAACGAAACAATTAATTTAGTGCCTTCGCAAATATTTAAGCCAGGCCTCTGTATTTTTTTATTTACTACATGAAACCTCTCCAAAATTTCTTCGCAAAATGTGATTAAAATTGCAAATGAGAGTTTCGCCAGTTTATCAAATAAACTTCGTGCCTCTTTTTTGAAATCAGCTTTCTCATCCTCTTTTTCGTTAAAAGTTTTTAAAATTTTCATAATTTCAGAATAATGATTTTTAAAGGCTTTGACAGCCTCATAATGACAAGACCATCTGGTTTGGCTTAAACTTTTTAACGTAAATTTTAGTTGCATTTCACGATGTAACAATTCCCACCTGTGGATTGAAGATGAAAAGAAAACATATATTTTTTGCACCACTCCAAAAAAATTTACAATTTCGGTTGCAACTTTAACACATTCTTCACCAACTAGGTTAAGGGAATGTGCAGCACATGGTACATAATCCGCACTTTTACTTTTTTGTTTAATTAATGCTTGGACACCTTTGTACTGACCCGACATATTGGCTGCGTTGTCATAAGACTGTCCCCTACAGTTATCCAGTACCAGCCCATTTTTTTCTAAAAAGTCTTGTAGAATATTAAATAAGTCTAAACCAGTATGACTACTAATTTTGATGAATGAGACACATCTCTCGTACACATTTCCCTGAAAACAATATCGTAATATATACAATAGCAAATTGGTCATTGTGAGACATATCTGGAGTTGAATCCATCACAATTTAATAATAGTTTGTCTCATTGTTATTTATTTGATTTAAAATTTGTTTCACTATCTGTTTGTTTATCAATAACTTCCTCATATACTGTTTTGTAAGTACGATATTGTTGGTTTCGGTCGCAGCTCTTTTGCACACGTGTGCAAACAAAAGAACATATATAAAGTCAAGTATCAATGTTTATGTCAGCGCAGGATCAGCACTGTCAAAAAGTGTGAGTACTTAATTAGTTGGCGCTTAACCGTTTAAACGGTTCTGGCCGTCTAGTGTTTTTAGTAGAAAACTAATGTGAGTGTGGTAGTAAAATATCAGTGCGTCTTGTAGGGCATTCGTATTTTATTTTTATTGATGGCTGGGGGCCCTTTGCAACCACGGGGCCCTGGGCTGAAGCCCAAAAAGCCATTAGGTAGATCCGCCACTGCAACTTTTGACTATCGTATAAGGACAAATATTGGCTTTTGGAATGTAAAACCGCTAAGGGACAACGACTATGTCGCCCAGTATGAACGCGAAACGCGGCGCTATAACATATTAGCCCTTTGTTTAAGCGAAATCAACATATGAACATATGAATATTGAAACATTTCATAGAAATTTGAAGGCTGAACTAATTGAAATTCTATCAAAAATGCTATATCCCTAGAAATCCGAGGAAATGTATCTGGTCCAAAGAAGAGAAAGCAGCAGGACATTTTGTCTTGAAAAATTAAAATAATAACAAAACCTATATGCGGTCAGTGCAAAAAACCCATTTGTGGGGAGGATGAATCGAGTACTTGCCCTTTACGCCTTTAAAACAAGTCCTGAAGGCTTTCTTTTTTGTCTTCTTTTTATTATTCATTAAGTAAAATTTTGAAATTATATATTTTTTGAGGCATTACAGCTAAAACTTACAGCAAAAAAAAGTGGTTTGTTTCTGTATATTTTTCTAATAAAACTGTTATTTACAAAGTAAGATTATAAACAATAAACAGCATTCTTAGAAAACACCTTAATTGCATATCGTGAATAAAGAGTATTTCAAGAGTAACGACTAGATGTCAGTAGGGAACAATTAGACTTAGGAATCGAGGCTTTTTTGGTGGAAATATTCATCCGAACGAGTGGACAATTCAAAGGTTGGGGAGAAAATTTCAAGAAACTGGTTCTGTCGGGGATAGAAAAAGGACTGGCAGACTAAAAACGGCACGTTTTGCTAAGAACATTGCTGGTGGGTGCAAAGAGCTGCTGAACAATCTCGACGTTCTCAACAACTAGGCATTCATGAGTTGACTGTTTGGCGGACTTTACCTATAGACATTCTTATGGTGTACATTTAAATGATGTAGTTTTACCCAGACCATATAACTATTTAAAAGTGATTCAAAGAGAAAATTGGGTGGTTAATTTTGCGCCACTTCCTGTAACGCTCGAAACTCGCGAAATTGCCACTTTTTGCACTGCATAAAAATCATAAATATTTTGATGTTTAAGGAGTTACAGATTATTATTCTTTATAGTTTTAGGCGCATTTCCGTGGAAGTCGATTGTAAAAATACCCCACAGATACAAAGTTATGGTAGAAAATGTAACTGCCCGACGAGAGTTGCGCACAGGTAGCTGTCCTTCGTTTAAGGCACTTGAAAGTTTAAACTCGTTTTTCTTGAAACTACTTTTTCTGGAACTGTCTGCATGATAACTCATACAGTTTTTAATATATTTTGATGTGGTTTTTTGGTAAATATTCGAAAGTGTATGTGATATTTTTATTAAAAAATTTTATAAACATAATTATAGTGTGACATTTATGACGTGAAACGTATACATTTTTTACAATGCCGAAAATTTTTTTGAAATTCAAAAATCTGACTCATCAGACTATAACTAAAACTTTATTTTACAATAATTTTTTTTTTTTACAGATTCACCAACATTTCAAGGAGAAATGATGCAGACCGTGGGGCAACTTTTTTCATTCTACTTTGGGTCGTGATTTTTTATATTCTAATTTTATATCAAAATTAAACTAAAGATTTTTATAAAGTGTAAGTACTAATAAACAATGTATAAAATTGGTTTATATTTATTTCTATTCTTATCCCTGCTAAAAACAGTTTTTCTTTGAGCGCATTTTTGGCGCTGCTGGACGTATGTAACCCCTTAAAAGATTAAAAATGTATATACAAGCACACATTCTTATCCGATAGTTAATAATTAATGATAGTTGGAAAATTATGATTGCAAAAAAAAACACCACCGCAGCACAGCACTACACTACACTATTCGTAGAAAATCACATAGTTGCAACATAGTTTCATTGATGCAAATTGCTTTCTTTCAAATTTTATTTTCTTTTAAATTTTATAATTTTATTACACATACACACATTAAAGTAGATAACCCTGTTTGTATTAAAACAAAAAACAACAAAAAATTCATTAAAGAGATAGGAAAAATCTGGCGCAAACGAGCTGATTAAGTCAATTGAATTATAGCAAATTTTATTGCCTTTGTCGCAACATTTTGTGGCTGCTAGGAATTTTTTATTCTGCTACACATTTATTTTCTCTATTTCACTTTATTTTATTTCCTCTTTTGTGCGGCGTAACACCATTTGTTTCTTTGTGGTGAAGCGCACTTTAGGTGAATTGCAACCTTGGGGACGCCGCTCATTACCAGCAATCTTGGTGGCAGTCGTAAAATCACAATTCCTTCAACAAAAAGTGTTAATTAAATTTACTTTCAAAGAGATTTTTTTGTTTGTTTTGTAAATAGTTGGGTATCACAAAAGTCAGCAAGTATTTTGTTTTTTTCACAACAACAAAAAAGTATGATGTAAAAGGAAAGTGCACAATGCGTGCAAATATGTGTGTATGTGTGTGTGCAATAGTATCTTTTGAAGGCTTTTTCGTACGGCTTGCATTAATTCAGGTGCGCGCATGAGTTTAAAAGTATTAGAATGCAATAAAATATGCATCTATACTAGCGATCTTATAACTTGGTTAATTGGGTATTCGAATTATTCGAATACCATATGAGTCGAATAAAATTATTCGATAGGCGCATATACCATATTACCATATTGTCATATTTGGTTAGCGCTGATACTAGAATGAGTTATTTTTACTACGAACTTTTGAAGACCGGCTACGACACATTCAGAAACTCCTTGAAACCACACGAAGAGACAATTGATAACAAATAATGCAATAGATAAATTGATTGATAGATAAACGAGCTATGTATGCAATATGCCGCTTCTTCCCCTTGAGCAGGAATTTTCTCCGTTGTGCTCTTCGGAAATATATGCACCAAAATTGAATTTTGTTATTTCTGCTGAAGTGACAGTCCTTGGCCGGATATAAATCCAGGTCGCTCCTGTAACATAGGGCCGACTGTCTGGGGAATATTTTGATATACCTATTTGCGTTTCGTCTCCAATACTGATGAGTTATTACTCAATTTTAATCAAGCCCAGTCGCTAACATTCTATAGGTATTTTACTAATATTTCTGCATTTGCAAAGACATCAGATCATTCACTTGAGGGATATTAAAAAAATATGGCAGGGCCCGTAAACAAGCACTTCCAAAGGTTTGCATTTTAATCGGACATAAAGGTTTGGTCCAACAGAAAGTTTTTTCTGCGGATAAGAACTCGGCGGATAAGACTCTAAAAAGCATTAAGCTCCCTCGCAAGGGCCCTCACTAATTTTGAAAGGCCCGCGTGAATGATCGCTTGCACTTGTTGAATAAATTCTGCAGACCGGACAATGTCGGAATGCTTCTCGTGTTTCTTGCGTTTTGCAATAGAATCTGTGTCGTCGCCTGACACACACACACACACTCAAACTCACACTTCCAATTCATGGCGAACCTTTTCAATGAATGAACGGGCGTACTTAAGAAGATTAGAGAATTTTAAAGAATGTGTCAGGTAGTGGTCCAATCGGCTATGTCTCTTCAGTTCTTGAGTGAAGTCGTAGTGCTCCATGCCTTATCTGAAAAAGATGAAAAAGAAAAATACTGGGAATTTGTAGCCAGTGGTTATTGAACTCATTCCACTCCACTTGGCAACCAACTGTAATCTATTTCTTCTTAAAGAAGGCAAACTTACGGAGAAGTAAGAATTCTGCATTCAATCCTGAACTCTCCTTGGAAATTATCGACTAGATGGAAAGAAAACTAGAATTTTCCAAGAATTTCAAGGTGGTCAAAGTGATCGCTCAACATGGAGAAATAATGAAATATCTATAAAAAAGGGCGCACAGGTGTGTTTTACGGATGCGTTTAAAATCGAAGACAGTAGAGCCGGGGCCAAAGTCATCGGACCGCACTTCAAGAGGTTCACGACTTAGAGCTATGTGCCAGGGAATGTCTTCGTTAAGGCACGCTTGGTGTCAGTGTCAACATTCTCTATGACAGTCAAACAGTTCTAAAATCGCTAGATAGCTCATTTCAATCAAGGTTTGTCTGGGAATATTTTAAACTTCTCGAAACTCTAGCATTAAGAAACTATGTTACTCTGATGTAGCTGTGAAGAAAAGTTTTAACAATTTTTATAATTTATTTATAAAGTTTAATATTTCTAATTACACGATTTTTGGTGTACAATTTGCCATACTTTTATCAGAAAATAATAAAAATCTAAACACAAAAATAAAAATAGTCAAAACTGGTCAAAATATTGTAAGGCTTTCATTTATCCTAGGCTGTAAACTTCGCTTCTGCGCAAATTATCCCAGATCACACTCCAGCATATCGTTTCAAACATTTTTTCATCAATAATCAATATTTCGGATAATTTCTTCTTAAGTTCTAATTATGCATAGACAATGAGCACACGGAAGGGCAGACTAAACCTCACACAGTTTATACAACACCTCAGTCAACACATGCAAGCAATAACAGCACTGGGATCTAACTTTGAAAATGTCGGAGAGCACAGAAATCAAAATTCGGCAGAGGTGCCAGGTAGTACATCGAATTATAGGTTACATGGAAAATTTATTAAACCATAATGCAGTGTGAGTATAGATAATCAAGAGCTTAAGAAGAGAATCTGTGGGTTATTTATCAAAAAATGTGATGAGAGAAGCTTTTATTTTTCTATATATATATATATATATATTTTTTATATATATTTTTTTATTTTTATTTTACTAACTTCGGAGACTTTCGGCTAAAATGAGAGAACTATTGCGGAACCTCATGGAAATGCTCAACTTCAATGGCATTGCATGAGCAGTTGCCAAAGGCCATGAAGCAATAACAAATATGAATTAAAATAAAAAATATGTAGAAACTCGGAAATGGTTGAGTAAAATTAAGCATAGAAATTAAAAAGGTCGCCAATATGAGCACCTGGAGTAAGAAAGTAGAAATTTAACTAAAAGTCACTGAGAAAACAAAAGAAGAAAATGATAATATAATAGAAATGAAATAAGAAGCAAAAATTGCATTGCCCCACAAAACTTTTTACCTATAAATGGCAAAAGTTTCGTATATTAGCCAACCGCAAGCACACGTCACACTCAGGCACATATCTGCATGGCTTTCGCGCACACAATAGCGGCGAAAAGCTGTGGAAGTTGCCACATTGGCATTGGCACTTATTGGCATTTATTGTTCGATTGCTCGTTGGTTGTCGTTCAGTTTCTTGACTGTAGCGCGGGAACTTTGCATAAATTTCACGGCAAGATACTCGTATCGTAATTCTCAACTACCGTAGGGGTATGCAGCTCAATTGGTGTTATGCATTTATTTATTTTATTTATTTGCGTAATGCATTGGTAGGAGAATATTTGAGCAGCTTTGTGTTTGCATGTTTGCATGTGTTAGTAGTTTAAAGAAGTCATAAATAGGCAGGGTTTGCTGTTCAAACTTAAGGGTGAAGTATATAAAACTGAATGAAGTAGGTTTATAAAACTGTAACGCAAAAATTTCCCTAAAAATTCTGTAAAAGTTTGAAATTTTAAACGAAAGTGCATGAATATTTAACTCTCTGTTGGTCACCCGGAGGTTGCGACTTTGGCCATTAATTTAGCATATTTCTTTTATAAAACATATTTATATTTATATACATATTATAGAATATAGAATATTATTAGCATATAATTCTTCTTCCTTAAAATTTAATTTTCTATCGATTTATGGATATAACTTTTTAAAAAGGATCTTTGAACTGAATGAACAAAGGTCAAACCCGGGTGCCCAACTAAAGGTTTTAAAAAACGTATCCAATGGAAGGTTAACAATTTTGTACGAATTTATACGTCTTCTGTTATAGAATGACATATATTTTTGAAAATAAAAATAATTAAAATTAAAAAAAATCAAAAAACAAATATTTAAATTAATTTCAAAAACAAAAAAAAATTAAAAATATCTCCTATATTTATGACCCTATATTTACGTCACTCATTTTAAGAGCATGAAGTCTGAATATTTATCAAAGCTGATTACAATACTTAACCGATTTCGCTCTCTCTTGGCCAGTTATGCCTAAGAAAAATATTTCGTGGGAGTAGCCATTTGTAAGAAGAAAAAGTATAAAATTTGCAACGACTTATCATTTTATTTTGATGATAAAAGTAACCTAGTTATAAATTTTCTTATGCAAATGGTTCAAATTCATTTTCTGACTACTCTTCAATTCCCGGGTAAATGAATAAAGACAAGCACGCAAGTTCAACCAGACGATTTCTATGAAACTTTCAACGAGTTTTCAATCAAAACAACGTTTTTGGAATCATTGCTTTCTTATTACATGCGATAATAAATTTATGGAGAAAGACAAATTCACTAAAACAGTGATGTGGTTATGTTTGCAGATGTCCAAGCTTACTGCAAATATTTTAGATCTGGGTATTTCGACTAGCAAGGGTATAAAAAACCATCAGGTCGAAGTGCGAACCTCAGTCATTCATTTCAGCCTACTGTCCCCTAAGCAAAGCAGTTATCACATAAACATTCACAAATCTTTGAAGTACTATATGCTTTTTCCTCCCTTTTTTTTAACTAACCCTTATTGCACTTAATATTTGTTTGTGTAGTAAAAAAAATTCATAACATTTTTAGAAATTAGAGAAAACTTTTCTTGTGATTTTTCTATGTTTGAAATGTAATGCTTTTGATATGTAAAACTTCAAATTTTTTTTTGAAATTAGAGAAAATTTTTGCAATCAAAAAAACGACATCAAGTAATTTTTCTTCATTTGAAATGTAATGCTTTCAATTCTATATGAAGTCCGACATTGTAATTTAATATAATGCAATGCTATTTGTAAAGGCACTTTTTTCTCGTTATTGATTTCTTTGAACTGTTTTTGGTTCTTTCCTCCAACTATGTATGCATCTATGTGTCTATAGATACACACCAATAGTATAGATATTATCGATTATCGTTGAGCAATTTACTGTGATGAAGTAAACATGAACGCTACAGCTATTACTTACTATTAGCTCTCTGCTACCATTGGCCTTAACTGCCTAGCAACTGCCAGGCAGCGTTGAAGCGCAACCACCAAATGGTCAGCCATGGGGACTTACTCAGCTAAACGCAATTTTTCAAACATTTTTACAAATGCAGGTACTAACTGTGAGCTTTCCATCAAATTAGCCTGTATATATTGGCAAAAAGAAATTTCAGTAGGAGAGTGTGCAATTTCCCTTTTTCTATGATATATGGACGAGTATTATCCTGCCATGTCGTGAAGCCATGACAACCCGTATGTGTGTATGTATGCATGTATATGTGTATAATGTGCTTCCTACTCGTTCATTAAAATGATTGGCAATTTTTGGTGGCATTTTCTTGCAAATTATACGCCATAAAAAGCAATTTTCTAACACACTCGCACAGCTTTGCGGATATATAGGAATGAATGTTGCTCATACGCCCCGGGCGCACATGGGTACGTCGAACATGTGTACCAACTTCACTTACGGCGCTTCACAAGACTCACATACACTTGCAGCGCCTCTCCTCAGCACCAATTTCATTTTGGTTGACCTTTTTTCACCTATGGGATTGCGGTTAATAAATCTGTAATTTCCAATCTTCCAAAGCCCCAAAAAAATTAGAAATCAAAAAACAGCATTCAAGTTATCTTCCCTAATTGTGGTTCATGTTAAGTCCGCTTTAATCAAATTAAGTATATTATACGAAATATATATGTACTTGCAAGCATGTATGTGTAAGTATATTAGGCCGAGCCAATTAAAAAAATAACAAAGACGAAGATTCTCAGAAACATGTTTAAGTTGGTCATCCTATGGGAAGGCTGTGTTTATTGCTCGTATTTGAATTTTCTGGCAAAGTAAATTCATCTACAACTTTGAATATTTTACCGTATACTTATTTGTATTTTCGTCAGAAATTTTATTTATAATTTGCATTTAATTCTTAGATGTAATGCAGCGAACCTGCACTTACAAAAGAAAAACTTCAAATCGGTCGCCACTGTAAAGAGAGTTGAAATCCTCTAAAACAAAAATGAAAGGGTATTTCAATCAGTGAAGTTTGATTAACCACATAAACTAGAAACTTTTAAAAATATTAGAAATTGAATTTTTGGCCCGCTATAGAAAGTTTTTAAGAATTTTCGTTTTACTTGCATAATATTTTACTCGGACGCTCTTCGGCAATCAATGGCAAGTCTCGGAGTGTATCCTTGCCTTGAAAAAATCCTCACTAAAACCTTCTACCGTTTGCAGGTAGCATAAAACTGTAGGAACAACAAGATGGCACACTAAAAAGTTGGAGGAGGAGTTCTGTCAAACATCGCCACTATACGTCTAATATACTTATATATTCTTCTACAACCGTTCGCTTAAATGGTTTTCTAGTTATGAAGGCACTCGTTACGGAAAATGATATTTCGAAAAAATTCATTGAAAAGTGGGAGCACGTGAGTGCTCTTCTCAAACATCTGACCTGGATACGTAACTTTCAACCACTTATGAATATTGAACATCAACGCTTTTTGTCATAATAGTTGTTTCGAAAAATTCTGTATATGCAATTTTATAGCTCATTCAATTTTCAGATAATATTGTGTAAGTTTTAAGTGACACAACTCTCGGAAGCTGGTAGCATAAGTTTCTTACCAATTGGTCTGCGAAGTTTACCGAACGGAGAATAATGAACTTCTCTTCAAAACGGATAAAAGTAAGACCTTTAAATAATCGATTCCAGTCATTTTTCACAGAGTAAACTCTTATTTCTTTCGTGCAAGACAAACAGCTATGATGCTTCATTTTTTTCTGGTTTTGTTTTTTTGTGTAATCGCATTTACCATCAGCTTATCGTGGCTTTATGGCGGCCATGCAATCGAACAAATTTGTCAACCAGCTATCGTATTAATATCCTTTTTTCTTTCTACTCTACATACCAGATATTCGTACAAGTACATACATACAGACATATACATATACATTTGTGTGGGTGAAATCGTGTGTGCTGCACAAGCGCTAGATAGGTGTACTTATTTGTATATATGTGTATATATGTATGTGTATGTATTTATGGGTATGTATTTATATTGTGTTATTTCAGATGTGTTTATTGTTATTACGGTTGCTTTGGACATTATTTATTTTGTATTTCTTATTGCATTACGGAGCAAATGCGATACCTCCGACATAGCCGGTATGCGTAGGCGTAATTGAGAAATTGGGAAATAAATAGCCAATTCTTCTATGTAATTACGCCATTTTTCTACCTTATGAATTTCATTCGAGTCTTAGAAGAATGGAAAATATATTAGAAATATGGAGATGTTGTGGAAGAAGTGACAGACTGCGTTTTGCTTTCAAAATAATATTTAAGGGCTCAATTTCTTCCAGAAAAATTTGGCAGATATAATCTAAATATACCAACTGCGATGTAATTTTCCCTTTTCCTCATTTTGGCTTTGGCAGATTAGTAAACTATAAACAGTTTACTATTATACAAGGTGGCGCAATATTGTTATTCTTCTTCCTCCTTCTCTCCTTGGTCCTTAGTTGGGGTTGGCCCTCCCCGTACTCACTCTCCAGGTAATACGATCTTCAGTTGTCCCTTCGTTGACTTCGTCTTGTCGCATATCATTTTTAATGGTGCTTAGCCAAGCTTCAAAGGGTCTGCAACGTCCCATTGATGGAAGCGACTGAGGTAACAATTTCTTTGTTGTATGCTGATCTGAATAGATGTGTGAACAGATGTTTTTGCGGGATATTGAAGATCTGGTGGCTCAACGTCATAAGTAACGACGATTTATGCGAGAAATGCAAAATTCAGTCGGAAGTGGAGGTGGATTGGGCATACGCAAGAACGCAAATGAAATCTGTTGTCAAGCTATGAATTAGAATCCACAAGGTGGTCGCAAGTTGGCCGTACAAAAATATCTTGGCGGAGAACGGTTCGGAAGGAAGTTGAAACGTGAGGAAAAACTTCAAAAACGAAATCAAGCTTCTTGCGAAAAGAAGAACCATATGTAAGTGATTTACTGCGGCGCTATGCTCCAGTGGGAGAAACAGAAACCGATGATGATGATGTTTATCTGGTCATCTCATGATGTGCCCTCACCAGCGCCAGCGTTTTTCCCTCAATATCCTGATTTTTGGAGCCACATGACAGCTCTCTGTTTCTCACCTCTGAGGTACTTATTGTCCTGTTTTATTACGGCCGATACCCAACGACGCATTCTCATCTCCGCCACAAGGATCCTCGGCTCCTGACTTCGTGCAAAATGGCAAGCACTCAGACGCACACGTCAATGCGGAGCGCGTAAAGGTCAAAATAAATATTTCCATCACTCAAAACCATTTGCTTTTTATTTAGTAAAAAAATTGGATGATTAATTTTGTGCCAATTTGTACTGTGAAATCAATAAAACATCGGTCGACACGATTTTTGGGTTGGGCTTCTAAATGCCGAATTTTGATTTTTTTGTCGTTATTAATAAATATAAATAGTTATTAAAATTATTTTATTCAAACCAGAGAAGTTTTTCGATTTTTAAATTTAATTTTTTTTATGATCTTACTAATATATGCAAATGTAAAAGTTTGTATCTATTTATGCTTGTGGGTTTATGAGTTTGGGCGTTTGTGACTCAATCACGCGAAAACGAATGTACGGATGTGCATGGATTTTTTTTTGCACTCAGATTGAGATCAGATCAGTTTATGGTAGAGAAATAGGAAACTTTTTGAAGAGTGTTGCCATCTGTTAAAAAAGTTGAATTAAATTTAATTACACAATATAGGTGCCAAAGTAAAAGATAGTTTTATTTTGAAAATATTTGTGAAAAGGGTTGCCACCCGTTTCTAAAATAAAGTTCAAGTAAAAATTATGAAATCAATTAGAAATGAAAGCATGGGAGTCAAAAGAAAAAGATTTGAAAAGTCTTTAACTCGAATATATTTTTTAATAGAGTTGCCACCTGATTAAAAATTAAATTCAATAAATTAAATAACTAATGAATACCTAAAAATAAATAAAATTTTTTTGGCATACGTTGTTGAGAGTTTTAGAGTTGCCACCTGATTAAAAGTTAAATTTAATAAATTGAATTATTAATAATAAATAACTAAAATAAATAATTTTTTTGCATACTGTGTTGAGAATTTTCTTCAGTATTAATGACCACCCAACATGTCCTTTATATGGAAGAAAAAAACTTCTTCTTTATTAGTAATGGCAGCACTGGATGAACCACTGGTTCCACAACTATCCTTCTTCAGATTTTTCAATCCTTTGTCAATCGCCACCAGTTTTGTATGTTCATCTATGTGAGGTCATAGATCTATCCATCCTTTCTTTGGTCTTCCTTTAGTTCGCTTTCCATACGGTTACTTCTTGAAGGCTCGTTTTTCTGCTATTTGCTCTGGCATTCTTTCTTTTATGATATTTTATGATGTTTCGCCCCTTTACAAAAAACATCTTTGTAAAAAAAAATTGTTTATATTTATATATTTTTTATTATAAATTAATTCTTGAGCAGCTTCAAGTTACCACTTTATGCTACTGAAATTTAGTTAGTTAAAAATTACACACCTAAATAGATTCAAAAAATTATGATCAAAAGTTGAGCAGTTTGATGGCCATTTTGTGAAATTTGCAAAATTTATTTGAAATTTGCTTGGAATTTTCATGTAAGGTTTTTGTTAAAAAAAATGTGCCATAAAAAATATTGTAAAAAGATAAAGTGACTTAATTATGTGAGCTCAAGTGTATACTCGCATATAGGAATACATACCTAAACACATAGGAGAAAACAATGATTGAACTTACCTTCTGCGAACTAAATATTGTATTCCCGATTTTTTAGTATTATATATAGCAGCTCTTAGAGGACCTTCGAAATGGAGAATTATGGCTAAGGAAGTGAGAATGCCCGATTGCCTTTGGCGTGCTGGCAGACCAGTTACCTATGCTCTCTATACTATCATTTTAGGAAATCCAGGTGTGCTTCCCATAATTTGCCTTCCCATACCACTTCCGCTCGTACCCCATTCCCTTTGCGTATGAAGTAAAAGTCAATTTCACGCGCACACTTCTCGCTATGCGCTTACATTTGATATTGAATAATGATCAAAATGAATAAAATACGAGTTCAGGTGGATGGCTAGAAATGTAAGGTAAGCAGCCTAAGTCGTAAAAGCAATGCATTAGCGTATTTATAAATATATGTAAGCGCACAATGGAGCGTGAAATGCAAGAATTCAATAAAACGATAAGGCGAAGAAAAAGTAGAAGGAAACAGCACAACGAATGCACGTCCATGCAAACTCCGGAAAGGTAACAACACGCATAAAAAAGGCTACATATTTACAGGCGCTTTACATTAACACCGCACAGAGCGCCAACAAATCACGCCCAACCCAAAGAGGAATGAAATAATATTTAATGGTAATTTGTATGTTGTGGTAGCAGCTCAGCTACAAATCACAGTCACTGTCAATAAATTGGATGAATACCTACGTGAAAAGGCGGAAGGGAGTGTTGGAAAGCAAATGGATGAATGTAAGAATGTGTGAAGAAGTAGCGAAGGTGAGTCCAGTAATGGTGTGCTGAATGGCAGTGAAGTTGAGGGTAATCGCGAGCTTTTGTATGGCTATTTGTCTTTTGTTATATTGCTATTGTGGTAAGCGGCCACACGCACGCACTCACCACTCCCTCCATATTTGCATGCTTCATAAGTTAGCGCTGCCATTCCGGTTTACTTGCCTGCCTGCCTGCCTGCCTGTCAGTTGGGCTACAGTGTTTTGCTACTTTTTGCCAACACATTTTTTCAGGTCAACAACGTCAATGTGCTTTCGTCGTAGGTCTCCCATTTGCATTTTCGTTCCACTCCACTCACTTTTGGCGTGACGAGGCCAACTCGCTAGCAGCCCAATGCTCACTTGCTTGTTATCTGCAACGAGGTCAAGCCACGCTAGACTAGTTACAGCTTTGAAAAATGTAGCTGGTAACCTTTTTGCATACCATCCGTCACACTCGTACTCGTACATGCATATTTGATATATTTTTGCATAGGCAAATACATTCGCTCTCACGTCGTTATTACTGCACGCCTGAGTTGTTTCAACTGCCTTTTTCACAAAAAATTCTTCACTTGCTGCTGCTGCTTTAAGGCAACTTGCCTTCATTGTTATGGCAACTACTCCTGCGGTGACCGTTGCCTTTGGTAGAACCATCTTCTGTCTTACATGTAAAATATAATTTAGGTATGCACGTAGGTGTGTGTGTGTGTGAGGACAAAGAATAATAAATTTCAGCGAAGAGGAAAAGGTGCGACATATCAGATTGCATAGTAAATAAGTTGTTTCTGTATTTTTCTTATACGCATCTATTTAATATATATCTTTTACTATTAGAAACACATTTTTGAGACTTTTACGACTATGATCGATTTTCAAGAGTCTCACACCCTGCGTGGGCGTGGAATATGGCTGGGCAGATACAAATAAATTTAACTCTTACAATAAAAAAAAAATGTGTGCTTCCCCTAATTTCATTAAAAGTCATTCCCCGACACTTGAAATCTTAAGTAAAAAAAAATGTGTGCTTCCCCTAATTTCATTAAAAGTCATTCCCCGACACTTGAAATCTTAAGTAAAATCTGAAATCCAATTCTATCGCTGGACATCCTTATACCATCGATCTTTTGGCAAATCTAGTCAGACCTTCTAGCGGAACTATACTGGAATAACAGATTATGATCTTCCTTATCTCCATATATAATACAAAAATTGTTATACCGAGGCTTTGAATCATGCGGTGATATGAAAAAGGATGCAATGCCTCGCTAGTATTAGGACAAGGGGTTGCTCAGATGTTTACGCTTTTTGCAGAATCCTACTAAGTTCTGGCATCTTGGCTTGCCGAGTTTTGAACAAAGTGACTTGTGAATACAAGAAACCAAGAGAAACTTGCAGTTTAGCGCTTGATTCCTCGAGTCTCTTTGAGATAATTTCCTCGTTGTTGTTGTTGTAATAGCATAAATGTTCTACATACATGTACGAAAAATACCGTTGGAGTGACAGTCCTTGACCGGATATAAATCTTTGTATACACAGATGGCTGAAAGATCGAGAGTAAGGCAGACGCAGGTGTTAACTGCGAACATAAGGAAATCGCAGCCAGGCTTGACAATCACCACCGCCAAGAAAAACTTAGTGTGGCTCAACAGCGAAATACAAGCTATCCATATTTCCGGCACTCCCATAGATGAAATAGACGACTTCTGGCAGCATCATTAAAAAAAATATGGCGGCTCAGCAACATAAGTACACAATAGCATAAAAAAGGATGAGATGCCTTTGACGTGAGCCATTGGGCTGCGACTGCAACACGAATCTAACCCAAGGTACGGCGTCGCAAATGGAGTTGAATCAGTCATACGTTGCGCATAACTCAAGAGAATATTACAAGAGCTACGTTAGACTGGAATCCTCAAGGGAGTCGTAGGCGTTGGAGATCCGCAAACACTTGGACACAACAGAAGCAAAGTGCAGATTGAAGCAAAAGCGCTGAAAGCAGGCCATTGCTGGCGACAAATTAAATGGTTTTCTTTAAAGAAATTAAACTATAATCTATTTGACGAGCACCTATGTTCCACCTATGAACCATGGAAAATTATTTATGAAAAACTCTTTTAGCTCTCGGCTCCACAACTTTTGGCTGAATTGATGGCAATAATTAAGGCCGGGACACTGGTGCGCGATGCCTGGAAGTGACGTCAACATTTTCACTGACAGCCAGGCGGCCATAAAATCCCTCACAAAGGAGTGGTCAACCGCTTTTTTAGCCATGCAATAACGCACATTCTTCTTCTTAATTGGCGCGATAACCGCTTACGCGATTTTGGCCGAGATTAACAAAGCGCGCCAGTCGTTTCTTTCTCGTGCTAACCGGCGCCAATTGGACATACCAAGTGGAGCCAAGTCCTTCTACACCTGATCTTTCCAACGCAGAGGAGGCCTTCCTCTTCCTCTGCTACCACCAGTTGGTACCGCATCGAATACTTTCAAAGCCGGAGCGTTTGTATCCATTCGAACGACATGACCCAGCCAACGAAGCCGCTGGATCTTTATTCGCTGCGCTATGCCTATGTCGTCGTAAAGCTCATACAGCTCATCGTTCCATCGTCTGCAATATTCGCCGTTGCCAACGTGCAAAGGTCCAAAAATCTTGCGCAGAATCTTTCTCTCAAACACTCCAAGCGTCGCTTCATCGGATGTTGTCATCGTCCACGCTTCTGCGCCATACGTTAGGACGGGCATGATGAGAGTCTTGTAGAGTGTTAGTTTTGTTCGTCGAGAGAGGACTTTACTGCTCAATTGCCTACTTAGTCCAAAGTAGCACTTGTTGGCAAGAGAGATTCTACGTTGGATTTCAAGGCTGACATTGTTATCGGTGTTAATGCTGGTTCCTAAATACACGAAGTCTTTTACAACCTCAAAATTATAACTGTCTACAGTGACGTGGGTGCCGATACGCGAGTGCGCCGACTGTTTGTTTGAAGACAGGAGGTACTTCGTTTTGTCCTCGTTCACCACCAAACCCATTCGCTTTGCCTCTTTATCCAGTTTGGAGAAGGCAGAACTAACAGAGCGGTTGTTAAGGCCGATGATGTCAATATCATCGGCATACGCCAGCATTGTACGCTCTTATAAAAAATTGTGCCTGAGCGATTAAGTTCTGCGGCTCGTACGATGCTCTCCAACATCAGGTTAAAGAAGTCACACGACAGCGAGTCACCCTGTCTGAAACCTCGTTTGGTATCAAACGGCTCGGAGAGGTCCTTCCCAATTCTGACGGCGCTGCTGGTGTTGAGCAACGTCATCTTACATAGCCGTATTAGTTTTGTGGGGATACCAAATTCAGACATAGCGGCATACAGGTAACTCCTTTTCGTACTGTCGAATGCAGCTTTGAAGTCGACGAAAAGATGGTGTGTGTCGATTCTCCTTTCATGGGTCTTTATAACGCACATACCTTAACGAAATTTCAAGTCAACTTCAGCGTTATCGAAGGAATTGTAGGGTAGATGAACTAGCGAGACACGGCACTAAACTGCCTTACGGGTACATGAACAAAGATATATTATATATACTACAAATAACCCTAGAGTGTAAGTGTCTACTACAATTTCAATTGATGCTGATCGCACCTACCTACTTTATATACTAGGCAGGTTTGCGAAAACAGTTTATAATAAATTCCCTTCATAAATTAGCCAGGCCAGCGGCCGCACAAATTACATGCCCAGAACCATTTTGTGGTCTAGAAAAATGTAACTTCTCCTCTCTTATTCAAGAAGTAGAGGAAAGACAAGGAAAATAGTACTGGAAAAATCTACCGGGTTTATCGCAAACGAAATCAATAAATTTTCAATGAATGTATGAAATGAAATAAAATTTATTTTATTACCATTGAAGGAACTGCAAGGTATTGTAGATTGAAGTATTATTTATCTTAGTAACTTGGAAATATTGTAGGAATTATATACGGCCGCCGTAGCCGAATGGATTGATGCGTTCTTACCATCCGGAATGTGTAGGTTCGAAACTCCGTGTATGAAATACCAAAATGATAGGAAAATGTTCTTTGTAATAGCGGTCGCTCCTAGACATGCAATGGCAAAGCTGCGAGTGTGTTTCTTCCATGAAAAAGCCACTCATAAAAATTATCTGTCATTTTAAGTCGCCTTCAAGCTATAGACCGCTCCAGTTTTGGATCAACATCACGACGCACACCACGCTTGGGAGGAGGAGCTCGGTCAATCACTCAAAAATAGTCTGTGAGTATACTCAAATGGAACTTGCAGGCCCTGTAAGGAAGAAGATGAAACCGCTAAACATGTACTCCAACCCAAATCTCATCAACCTTTCCCGTTACATCAACAACTGTGGTTGGCTGTAGATATCTGTTCGTTGAAGGTATCAAAACTTTAGTACTACTTGGGGAGCGCCAGTCTGGTGTTTCAACCATTCCACCTACGAACAGCTGGGTAAACTTATTTTACCAGAATAGGAACTACAGCTCAATAACATAGGCCAAATACGAAAATTTATTGTAGAAGTTTGACTTTGCGAAATACTCAAAATCCATGAAGACAAAAGATGTTTCAAGTCGTAGTGCTAAATCCTCTCATAATAATAATAATAATAACTTCTCTCCATAGTTTGGAAGCTTACCTCGGTCGATTTTCCAGTCATTAACATTTTTCCGAACTAGTCACGCTCTAAATAAAGGGTATTTTAATAAAAGGTGTTATTTTGATATTCCAAGAAGAATGCTAATGCTGAATCATCGGATATTTATTTCATTATGAAGAGGAAGGTATGCCGTTAATAATGGAAAACAACATCGGGCAAATGACCCACACGACCACGCCTACAGGACAATATCCTTTTTATGAAATTTTCCATAACCGAATTGCAAACTGGCTGGTTGACGTATACCAATTGTGATCACCTCTTCGAGAGATAACACGGTCCGGAAACTTTTCCCGTAAAAGATCAATGGTTTCGTTGGTTGTGTGGCACTTAGCGCCGACTTGTTGAAAATAAACGTTGTCTAGATCAATACCATCCAATTCCGGCCATAAAAAATCGTTAATCATCTCTCGACAGCAGAATCCATTCACCTGTAACACCTGTTATTGGAAAACCCGTTACAGCCATGGTGGTGACTATTTCATACCATTTATACTTATACCCCAACTTCAAGATGTGGTATGCCGCTGAAAAAGTGTTTGGATGCTAGTCAGTGAACATACTTACGTTAATAAGTTCAGGAGATGGATGAAATATGGGGGAATATGCCTTTTAAGTAAGAAAGCAGAAAAAACAGAAAGAACAGCTAAGCAAGTAAAAATTTTCCAGGGGAACTACCATCCGAACGACATTACTAGCATGACTAAGGGCCTAACGAGAGGCAGACTTCGATGTGTCTGCAGCGACAGCCAAGTTGCGCCTTAGACATCCCCCAACCACATCAAGGTTAATCGAGTCCTGTAAATCCAGCCTGAACTGTGTCGGTAGACATAATAACCTGATGCCTGATGCTGGGTCCCGGGACGCATGGGCATCGCACGGATAACGAGTCCTCGATTTCTTAGCTAGAATGACCCGGAAATCGGTCTGCCACTCCCTTTTGCAGTCATCAAAGACACGATTATTAAATGGGTAACTACAGGGTGGGTTACACAAATGTGTTCATAATTTACTTAAAGGTTTGACATTTATGAAATGGGACGCTATACGCTTGAACAAAATTGGGAAATATTGAAAACCTATTTCCAAAGTGGTGAGTCTTCTTCTTCTTCCGCGGTTATAGTAAATGGTGAGCGTTACCGTGACATGCTCAACGAGTTTCTGTTTATAAAAATTGAAGAGGATGACATGGACGGCATTTGGTTTGAACAGGACAGTGCAACTTGTTACACTGCCAAAGTTACACTCGAACTTTTGGCTACCGTTTTTGAATTCCGATATCAATTGGCCGCCTCGGAGCTGTGATTGAAGCCCGTCGGACTATTTTTTGTGGGGAGCCGTTAAGGACAAATGCTATGCGAACCATCCAGACAATCGTCTCTCGTGCTTTAAAACACGAAATCGAAGTTGCCATTCATGAAATTGGAGCCCAAACAATCGAAAATGTGCTTAAAAATTGGGTTGATCGAATGGCCGACTGTAAAGCCAGTCGTGGCAGTCATTTGAACGATATTATTTTTTATTCATAAATGGCAATGTTCAATCTTCAAAATAAAAAAAAAAAGTTTGAAAAAATATTGATTAGTTTTTTTTTATAGCTGATTCAAAACGCAAATTTTACATGGCCCACCCTATACAACCCACTTGGCAGGCTGAGAGAGGCTGCAGGTGGATTAAACCTATCATATCCGACCGACTGTCGCAAATCCTCATGTCATTAAGCAGAAGGGACTGCAGACAGGTGGTTGAACTGATCACGGACCACTTTCTGTGGGCGAAGCTCATGGAAAAGGTAGGCATCTCAGACAGTGTATTCTGTCCATTGGAAAGAGGAAGATGAGACAACGGACCACTTCCTATGCGTCTGCCTCGCCTCCGCTCGAATCAGGCTTGAGCTCCTTGGGACTTATGTTTTAAGAAGCCAAGCCTTCTTGCCACCCCAAGATCTACTCAGATTTCTTCAAAGGTTGAGTAGATTTAAAGAAAATTAGAAGGTAATCTGAATGTAGTACACGGGACTTAATTGTGTCTGAGTGCTGTACTTGCTAGTTATCCTGATACTAACAAAAAAGAAAAAAGGCCCGGGCGCAAACGGCTACGAGGTCAGAGAAAAAGCCTCATAAAGTACCTGCTAGCATGACCAGGATTACTTAGATAGTTTTTATTTGATGGTCGACAAAGGGTTAAACTGCCTTCAGAACATCAAAAAATTCAAAACTCTATAAGTACTATCATTGCGTCTAGCTTTCCAGTTATCCTTTAGTCCTTATCATAGTTTGACGATAACAGAAATTTCAAAAGCGAGGCAACATAAAATGTGTAACAAATCGGGATACAAACTTTCACAAGTATGAAAACCTAGGCCTGGATTTGTCTAGATTGCTTGTTATTATGTTTTTTTGTTTGCGGACGATTTAGAAGTCATAACGTCTACCTAAATGTCTCCTTTCAGTGCTTGATTAATTGCGAAAAGTAAATTAATCTACCGGATACGACTTGCCCCGTGTCATGGATGCGCTACGCGTCAGTGCTGTATAAAATAAAATAATTTACTAAAACAGAATTATTCGCTGTGAGCATGCCGTGCCTACATTTCTCAACTGCGCAGCAGGTATTTGGCACGAAAAAGCACTTGGAACGCTAGAAAACTTCAAAAGGCTTATAGCCTTTTATGCGGGAGCAAGCGACAAAGACAAGGCGGCTGGCTGCTGGCCGGCTCAGCAGGTGTGAAATGCTAAATGCTATACGCCCACATAACAACATTAAATGCATAGAAGTGTTTGTGAGTGGATGTTATTTTTATTTTCGACTCACTTGCAAGTAGTTGACAACTCTAACGTGCGTCAAGGTAACAGCTGTGGCACAAAAATCCTTTGTTAGATATTTGTCGATTTTGTGGCATCTGAGCAGAGTTTGTTCTACAAACGGACGGCTGCCTTTGAATCTCAGTTGAAGTTGCTGAGAAGTTTTTCCAGCGCAGGACTGCAGTCAGAGATTTACCATTACCTGCTGAGGGGCAGCCCATATTAGAAACAAAATTCTAACATTTAATTCGGCTTAGAGCCCGGAACCAACTGAATGGTAGTCACGCACAAGCCCATTCATCTACTGCAGCGGCCATTATTTAACTTTTATCTACACATTTCCAACAGAGAGCTCACTGGCACCCCCCCTCACCCCCCTACTATGGGGGTTTCTCCATTTTCTGCTTATTGAAAAAAAAAATTCTCAATTAATTTATACCAGTCAGCGTAAACTTCCGACATTTTACCAACTTCGTTTGTGTTGGAAATGAAATTTCAGTGAAATTGAAAGCGAAGGTGTGCAAGTAGTGTAACGTAGCATTAGCAACAACAATAGGTGTGGAACGAAACAATTGAGCTAGCGAGCGTATATTTCTTTGTAGTAGTCGGTAGAGAATCACCTGTGGCGAAATTTCACTATCGAACGGGTTAACTGCTGCCACAGCCACCAAGTTTGGTACTTCTCGTTGTTTACATTGGTTTTGTTGCTGCTACAACTGTGACTGAGGTGTAAAGCAAGCGCTGCAGCGCATGTAGCCACAAGTTCATACATACGCAATAAATAGTTATAATATAGGGTTTCTCAATAGGTGTGCTCGAATCTTGGCAGTGCATAGCGAACATTTTGGTGGCTTAAAAATTAAGAGCCGAATTCAACACGTTTCAAAACAACGCATTGACATTTTCAAATTTATTATAAAAAAACGAATTTATCATCAAAGTTTGGCGAACAACTCTCCGTACATTGCGCACTAACTTTGGTAAAAACCTCATCTTCAGTGATGAGACCCGTTTAGTGGATTCATAACAAGTAAATTCACCGGCTTTGGAGTGACCAACATGCACAAGTACTTTCAGAGCGGGAGCGTTTGTACCCGATGACATAGCTTAGCGCGGCTGGATCTTTATTCGCTGCACTATAACTACGACATGGCAGCGAAGATTCAAGCAGTGCGAGAAGCAGCTGAACAAGCTGGCCTGAAGATTATTATCCAGAAAACCAAAGTCATGCTTATAAATACAGGAAATACGCAAAATTTCTCAATTGATGGTATCGATCTCGAAGATGTACAATCTTTCTGATATTGAGACAGTGTTGAATCGGTCTCTGGAGGTTCGTGCGATGATATCAAAAAACTAATAAAGAAAGCTGTGGCGGCATTTGGCTTTCAGCAAGCAATTTGGAACGTATCAAACATTTCACGGCGCACAAAATTGCGAAATTTTAACGCCTAGGTACAGTCGACCTTACTTTATGGTTGTGAAACGTGGAATGTAACGTCAGCTGACACAGGCTCATTACAAGTTTTTGTAAACAGAAGTCTTTGAAATTATCTCAAAATATTCTAGCCAAATACTATCTCAAATGCTGACTTAGAAATTCGTCACAGAAAATGGGGCTGATTTGGCCATGTTCTGCGCAGAAGAAATGGTGACTTAACAAGGGCCGCCACTGACTGGAACCCTCAAGAAAGCCGCAGAGGTTGAAAACTAGCGAATGCCTGGAGACAACTGCTGGACTCGAAAACCCGAGCCATGCAGCTCAGCTGGAATGAAGTTAAGAGATTGGCGCAAAACAGACAAGAATGGATATTCGTTGTGGCCCTATGTTCCACACTGGAACTCTAGGAATTTATGATGATGGTAACTACATCGTCGTACGGCTCATACAACTCATTGCTCCGTCGGCTGCGGTTTTCGACGTCGTAAAGGTGGAAACGTTCAAAAATCTGCTGCAGAATATTTTACTCTAAAACTTCAAGGGCCGCTTCATCTAATGTTGTCATCCCCAAGCTTCTGCCGGGTATAATAAGAAGGGCATGTGAAGGGCTTGTAAAGTGCGATTTTTGTTCGTCGAGAGAAGACTTCACTACTCGACTGCCTAGTTAATACGCCGTAGACCTGTTTGTAAAGAGGGATCCCATTGAATTGTAAAGCTGCTGCTTTTATCGGTGTTCATGCTAGTTCCCAAATAAACAAGGTCTCTTACTAATTCAGAATTAAGAGTATAACTATCAACAGTGGCTTGGGTGTCAATACGCGAATGGACCATTAATTTCTTTGATGCGAGGAGGTGCCTCATCTTGTCTTTGATATGATGATATCAATATCGATGGCTTACGCCAGCAGTTATATACTCTCACAACAAATTATATTTGAGGGTCTGATCAGGTTAAAGAAGTCACACGAAAGAAGTATTATTTTTATTTTATTTGGTATCAAATGACTCAGAGAAGTCCTTCTCGATTCTGACAGAGCCTCTTTTAGTACTCACGATCATTTTTCGAAGCATGCAAGCAAATCCTTTTCATGCTGTCGAATTCGGATTTAAAATTTTGGAATATATGGGTCTACTTTCAAGGGTCTTTTCCATATTGTGAATATCGTTGCGATTAATTTTTGATTTTCCAGGAACCGCAATAAAAAGGTCTAAGCAGTTGGTTGGTGATGGTCTTCAGCCTTCGACAGCGACAGTTCGCGCGAATCGCAGGATCACCTTTCTTATGGATTGGACAAAGCACACTTAAATTCCCATCCACAGGCATGTTTTGTGATTTTTCAGCCGCGTTATTGATATGCGGATGCCGTAGCTGATTGGGTTACTACGTGATTACCATTCAAGAGCATGTAATTTCGAATCTCTGTGAAACACCAACATGAAGAAAAAGGCTTTTCTAATAGCGGTCACCTCCCGACAAGCAATGGCAAAGCTCCGAGAGTATTTCTGCCAAGATAAAAGTCCTCATAAAAACCATTTGCCGTTCGGAGTCTACTTAAAACTGTAGGTCCCTTCATTTGTGGAACAACATCAAGACGTACGCCACAAATAGGAGAAGGAACTCGGACGAACACTTAACAGAAATGTATGCGCCAATTATTTATTTATTTTATTGCTATTCCGACTTCGTTATGGCCGTGTAACGGAATGCGAGTTCCGTTGTCCACGATTGGGGGATCGGATCGGATCGGGATCTGAATGCCACCATTCAGCAGGTGTGAGAACTGTTTACTCTATAACTTATGTTTACTCCAGATGACCATCACCAGATTGCCTTCTTTGTTCTTACAGGAAAACGCCCCAGTATTGAGCTCTTCTGCCGAACTTTCTACTAGAAGCTTCGGACGTTTTTCCTCTTAAGGTGTCTCTACACATCGAAAAAGTCACTGTTTGGTGTAGATTTTACTCTGGCAGCACATCAGCTCTTATTTCTTAGAAGAAAGGAAAAAAGGTGCGCTCAATGCGCTACGAATAAGCATCATTCAAGACTGTTTCACTAAGATGCGCCATTTCCACGAAATTTTTTCCACATTTAATGTCATAGAATGCATTCGTCAACAAAAAACACAAAATTATGGCAACTCCTTTTTTTATTTAATTTAAAATTTTGAGCGCTCTTCCTGCAACCCCCTATATCTGTATGTAAGTGCCTCTGTGCGCCTGCACACCCAGCCAGGTCACACCTCTGGGGCATTCACGCCACATGCCACGGCGTGCCTTCCTGCACAGCACAATTTCACTCATGCGTATAATTCTAATTCAATTTACGCCTGTTTATTTTCGCCTTTACTTTATTTCCTATTTTCCTTGGCGTTCATTGTTTTATTTAATACAATATAATACTTACGTGTGCTCGTTTGCATGGCTCAGCGTGTTGTCTTTGCCATTTTCTTAGCATTTTCTCACACAGACTTTTGTTTGCTCAGACGTAAATGCCTAGAAAGTTTTACGCGGCTGTCTTCACTGGAAGTCCAAAGTAATTTGGCATAAAAACTTTGTGTTGCTGTAGTCTTTGCAGATACCGGGAATCTCTTAAATACAAATCTATTTATTTGCATGCACGCTTTGCTGTAAATTTTTCAAAGCACATCTATGTGTGTATGTGGGAGTGCGTCCAATGTATGTCGTGTGCGTTGTCGTTGTCACATTATTTAACACCACAAGATTTGCGTGCAAATGAAATATTTTACTAAAAATTGGATGCAAAACGAATAAGGAAATTGTTGAAGCACCCAGGTAGGTGGCTTATGAATTCCAAAATTTAAATAATTTTTTAATCATAAAGGAATTAGGTGGATTCTGACTAGAAGCCTAATTACTAGGACGCAATGCTTTGTGGTTTTAATAACTAATTAGAGATTTTCGTGGCAAAGCATATTAAAAAATATATCTATATTACTTAAATTAAATAATAAAAAAACGAAAATAAAAAACTTTGTATAGTAAAAAATAGAATAATAATAAAAAATGCATTTTTTATATTTTCCTTTTTTTTCAAGAAAAATAAATACCATTTATTATACATATCATATTAGGATCTAAACAGATAACTGTAGACTAAATTAAAGACCTTTGAGTATTTTTCGACTATCTACTCACACTCAGTAACCATATAACAGGTGGCGCAAAAGTAACCTTTCGATGTTTTTTGGCTGTAATTTAAAAAAAAAAGAAAAACTTTGATTCTTCTTGTGGATTATTTTTATGTGGTCTTTTAATTTTTTTAATTTTTAAATTTTTTTTACATCAAGTCAAGAATATGATGTCATGTAAATGGCCGCCGCCACAGTTGATTGCCATTTGAGCCCTTTTTATGGCATTTTCCATGACTTTGGCCAAAACTTCCGGCGATAGGTCCTCATATTCTTCACGGATATTGTTTTTAAGAGCTGCAAGAGTCTGAGGCTTGTTGACATAAACCCGCGACTTCAAAAAGTCCCACAAAAAGAAGTCTGGAGCCGTCAAATCAGGCGATCTTGCTGGCCAGTGCAAATCGCCAAAACGGGAGATTAGGCGTATCAGCATATCGGTTGTGGCACGTGCAGTGTGTGCCGTTGCGCCGTCCTGTTGGAACCACATGTTTTCCAATCCCAAGTCATCAAGTTGCGGCAAAAAGAACTCGTTGATCATTGCTCTGTAGCGCTCACCATTCACAGTAACCGTTTGGCTCACGACGTCTTCGAAGAAAAAAGGTCCGATGACTCCTCCAGCGAAAACAGCACACCATACAGTGACTTTGAGCGGGTGTAATGGCTCTTCGTGGGTTACACGCGGATTTTCAGTGCCCCAGAAGCGTAAATTTTGCTTATTTACGTACCCGCTAAGATGGAAATGGGCCTCATCACTCATGATTATTTTTGATGAAAAATCATCTTCCTCTTCGTGGTGATAAAGGATGGCTTGAGCGTATGTTAGACGCGATTGGTGGTCAGCAGCTAACAGCTGATGCACCGTCTGGACTTTGTACGGAAACATCTTCAAATCTTGTACCAAAATTCGCTGTAAAGACCGTCGACTGATACCCATTTGCGTGGCACGTCATCTGGTCGATGTCGACGGCGCTTCCATGACATCCTCGGCTACAGCAGCAATATTCTGTGCAGAACGGCTACTCCGGGGTCTGCCACGCTTGGCAGCATCTCGTGTTGTGCCAGTCTCTTCGAGGCGCGGCTAAACGTCGCAGTGTTTCACCAGTAGGCGTTGGACGGCGAGGAAATCTGCGACGAAATTCACGTTGTGCCAAAGTCACCGACCGATTATTGGTCAAATAAATAGTCAGCAATATTCCGCGTTCTGGAGCAGTGTAGCGTAACATTGTTTATTAACGTGTATTTCGCATGTGTTTACTACACAAATGTCAAAACAGAACTGACATTTGGGGCCAATCGTAAAATTTATAGCATTTTCTGATAGGAGGATTACTTTAGCGCCACCTGTTATTATATTAATACCTATAAAATGTTAGCCTTTGTCCGGCGAAAGTAGGTAGGTTTGGCAGCCACATCGCACATAGGAACAGGGATGCCACTTAGACCACTAAATGAGTCTGTTGTGAGCCGCAATGGCTGGCCTACATTTCCCCTTTCCAGATTGAACGATCCTGTGTTTTACACAAAGCGTAAACCGTTGCTGATACCTAAAGTGTATAGATAGATGATCCGTATTCATTAAAAAGTAGGATCTTAAATATCGTTTCCTGTTTTTGGCCAGAGCCGGGCATGCACAAAAAAGGTGTTGAATTGTTTCCAACTCCTCCTCATGCCTACAGCTACGACAGAAATCGTGCATGTACTATAAACGCCTAATCTACTTGCCTGATTTCGTATGAGAGAAGTTCCTGTATGGGCCCTTTTAAGTCTAGTCAATTTTATAATATTCTTGGATAGACATAAATTTACGAGTTCAGTTCAATAAGTCAAACGACGGTGAAACAAATTTCAGGCGGATTAATAGATTAGTTTGGATTTCGCAGCTATGTATTCGAGTAAGAGATGTTTCGAGATCTTCGTTAAGTATCGTTCGGTGATACGCTTTTTGTTTTTGGATGAGGAAAAATGCGACTAGATAAACGCAAACTTGGATGCCGTCTTTGAGACGCTTCGCCGTCTATGACCACAGTTAGATATTGGTTCAACGAATTTAAACGTGGCGAACATCCGTTTTTGATAAGGAGCCACCAGGACGCCCGGCAGATGTGGTTACCGAGGAAAACATTCACAAAGTCCACGACGTGATTCTCGCTGATCGACGAGTGAAATTTCGCGAAGTAACAGAGGTCATAGGTGTGTCGACCGGAACGGCAAATAATATTTTACATGTTAAGTTGGCGATGAAAAAATGGGCGGCCCGATGGATGCCACGATTGCCCATGGTGGACAACAAGCGGATGTGGCTGTTAACTTCGAAGTAGTGTTTGAAGCAATTTAAGAGAGACCCGTAGGAATTTTTGCGTTGAGTTGTTACCGAGTTGAGTCGAGTTGTCATACCAGAAACTAAGCAATAATCAAAACAATGGATTTCTCCGGTAAATCTGTTTCAAAGAAGACGAAGACAGTCACATCGGGTGGAAAGGTCATGGCGACGATTTTTTGGGATGTGAACCGCGTCATCCTCATGCATTTTTTAGAAAAAGGAAGAGCGATTACTGGACTTCAGTGAGTTATTGGACCGTTTTCACAAAAAATTGAAGAAGACTCGGCCGCATTTGGCGAAAAATAAGGTGTTGTTTCACCACGACAACGCACCAGCACTTTCATCCGGAGTTGTCGCCCTCAAACTACATTAATTGCTTTATGAGTTGCTGCCGCACCTGTCGTATTCACCCGATCTGGCTCCCTGTGACTTTTTCTTCTTTCCTAGCATGAAGAAATAGCTCGCAGGAAAAAATTAGTTCAAACATGGAAGACATCGCCGATATAGAGGCGTATTTTGGAGAGTTCGAAAAATTTTATTTTTTTGAGGGGTTAAAAAAATTGTTGATGTGTTGGAAGAAGTCTATTTTGCTAAAAGGGACTTTGTGAAAAAGTAAAAGAATGGTGCCTTCATTTCTAACACGGATACTTATTAAACCCCTCTCGTAGCCTTGGCCATGTTTGCTTTGCTTAGCAATTTCACAGGTATTGGCACTAACCCATCTTTAATTTACAGAAATTAATAGTGCGTCCATAACAAGAAGCTATAAAGTTACGAGGGGCACCCCCATACTTTTACATACTTACTTATGTTTAGCATACAGGTACCTTCTCTTCCAAGTTGGTCAGCCCTACAGTTCCAATGGTATATCTCTGCGGCTTGGAACTCAGCATAATATAATGTGATACTGTTTAGTCATCTCATTAGGAGATTGGCAACAATGTAAGACGCTCCTTGATGTTATTTGGAACGAATCCAGACCCCGTAGAGCAGCGTAGCTGGCTGATAGAATGCAGATATCTTTTGATGATATTCTGTTTATTTCTAACCATCTGTAGCCTTCATTAATAAGGTTTATTTCCGCTAGAAAAACACTACAGTGATTCGGCAGTTTAAAGGATTCACTGATAAAAAGCTCTTCGCAATATAATCCTGATCCTGCACTGGCACCCATTTTAGGTCCGTCCGTGTAGATCTTAACGGCTATGTTAAGTGATAGATCTTCTTCAGGCCATTCCAGTCCAGAAGGAATTTTCACTGAGAAGGGATTTTTCACAGAAGAGATCAAGGGTTTGTCCGGCGTAATTGTACATACATATTCTTACTAGGCTTGATTAAAAACGAGTAAGATTTCTTAGTATCATAGGCGAGACGCAAATATAAGATTATCCAATATTAATCATCCAATTGTGATTTTGAATAATCTTTTTACTGAATAAAAAAATGGTTTGGAGTGATGAAAATCTTTATTTTGACCTTCCCTGTTTGTTTACTTTTACACTGCCTAGTTCACGAGTGTCAGATATGATTTACGTATTCCACCATTTGCAAAAAATATAAATCTTCACATAGGGTGATTATTTTGTGCTACCTTGTATATAGCATTTTGTTGAGGCCCATTTAGAATAATCGAGAAAAAACCACTGGGTTTGAATGAGGTACTGTGATGAGTAGAGGGCACAAAAGGCCAAAAAGTCGAAGTACCTACCCCAAATCAATCTATCTACGAGTATATGACAGAACCAACTTTTTTCTAGATATTGGACCAAAACCCATTTTTGAAGAGCTAATAAATAATTTCCTATTAAATTCCATGGTTTCCAAATAAAGGCGGCGTATTCCAGCTTTGAACACACCAGAGAGGTATACAGCAACTTTACAGTGTATGGATCAGCAAAGTTCCACGAAAATGTCGAATAAAAGTAAGTAAGGAATGTGCCTTTGAAAAGATGTAATTTAAAAACATTTGAGTGAAATACCCAATAATTACAATAATTTCGCTTGGAGTGGATAATCTGAAACCACAAATGTGGTAGGAAGTTTCATATAATAATTAAAAATACTTTTTTATAAAGGTCGAATTTCGAAATTCGAAAACCCATATCTCGAAGAAGAATTAATTTGTTGCTTATGGCGCATTCTTAAAAAACTGCTGGTTTGATACAATAAACAGCTGAGTATAACTTCTCACGTTTAACTGTGGCACGGAATAAGAAAATAGTTTACATGAAGAAATAAATATTTATGGAACTTTGTACTTAAATAATCGCCATTACTTATTTACCTTTTTTCCACAAAACAAATTTTGAAGCTTAATATGAATTAAAGGAGTGTTGCATAGTTACCTGAAAATAAATGAGAAGATAGCAAATATAGTAAAGTATTTAGAAAAATAACAATATGTCTTAGAGAGAGAGTAGAGATTGATGCAATAAGATTGGCCATAAATGTAGCTAGTAAAGTTATATATGTATTATTAGATTCTGCAAAAAACACAAAAAAAAACAAAACCATACAAAAATATGATAAAATTAAATAAAAATTATATAAAAAGTAAAACGATCTATAAATTTTCAATTCCGTTTCTCAATCTAGTACTACAGAAAAGTTACAAAAAAACAAAGCATCTCAATTGAAAATGCCTATTGAAATATAAATAAAATATTAAGAAAACTAAACATTAACCATCTTAGAAAAAAATTATATTTATGTACAGAAAACTGTGCCTTAGGGTTGTACTATGTGAACAATTTTTATATTCCTAGTATTTAATGGTTATAAAGCTCTCATCATGCCCGTTTTATTGTATGGCTCAGGTGCTTGGACGATATCAACATCCGATGAGGCGTCACTTGGAGTGCTTGAGTGAAAGATTCTGTGGAAAATTGTTCACCTTTGCATATTGGCGACAGCCAATACCGCAGGCTAGGGACCAATGAGCTGTATGAGCTTTACGACGACATCGGCTTCGTTGGCTGGGCCATATCTTCCGAATTGATACAAACGCTTCGGCTCTGAAAATATTCGATGTTGTACCAGCTGGTAGTAGCAGAGGAAGAGAAAGACCTCCACTGCGTTGGAAAAATCAGCTTCACTAGGTGTCCAACTAGCGCGGGTTACCATTAAAAAGAAACGGCTGGCGCGCTTTGTTGAACTCGTTGAAAGTCGCTGAAGCACCTGTCGCGTAATTCAAGAAGAAGAAGTATTTAATAGGTTTTTCTTTCTTTATTTATTTTGTTAACCATGAAGATCACCAGAAGTTGTTGTGTTAAAATGCTTTGTTGTCCCCTCTCAATTGACACAGCTTCTTCGAGTTATTTAACAGTCTCAAACTTAAAGCACTATTTTTCACAAAACTACACAAATCATTGCATTGTATTGAGTAGCCGGCTGACTGAGCTATAAATGAAACATAATTTTTATTTTAATCTGTGCTGTACAATGTGGCGGAAAATTAATCACCCTATCGGAAGATTTATAATTTTTCCATGTGGCGTCGCACGTCGATCATATTTGGCACTTGGAACTAGAAGGCTACAGTATGATTTTAATGAAATATCCAATTCTTACTTTCAAGGTCTCTCAGTTTCAAGGAAATAACCATGTAACCATATTTTTTTGATTTTTCGAAATAAATATATATTATAATAGAAAAAATAAAAAATAAAAAAAATATTCAAACAGAAATGCAATGGAAGTTCAAATGGCGCAATGGCGTAAAGGTCAAAATAAAGATTTCTATCGCAATTTTTTTATTTAGTCATAAAGATATTAAAATCAAAATTGGATGATTAATTTTGCGCCACCCGACACCTTGTATATAGCAAGCTTGTTTCTCAGTTTTCCCAGGATGGCGATCTTAAGCATACATTTAAGCATTGTTGTCTTACATCCAGCCGTCTAAATTCAGTTTTTGCTACTCATCAGAAAATATTTTATGATCAAAAAGTTCCACCATGAGCATCTTTCATCGGGCCAGACCGTCAATGAAGAATATTATTTATCCATTTTGAAGCGTTTGGAAGGTGCTGTACGTCGCAAACGGCCGGAAATCTTTGGATTTTGCATGATGATAACGTGCCATCACACCGAGCCCAAATTGTGCTGGATTATTTGACCAAACACCAAGTAAATGCCATAGTACAAGCACTGTATTCACCTGATATGGCCCCATGAGACTTCTTTTTGCTTCCCAAGTTGAGGTTACCACTTCGTGGAAGGAGATTTCAGTCGATAGAGGAGATCAAAAAGAATGCGACGAAAGAACTGAAGGCCATCCCTTCGTCGGCCTACCAGGCATGCATGGAGGGTTGGGTTAAACGTTGGCACATGTGTGTTGCTTCAGACGGGCCATATTTTAAAGGAGATAAAATAAATTTGCCTGAAATTTAACTCTGTTTTGTTTTATTTAAACATTCCCGGTACTTTCTGATCATAGGGTATATGGCCTTCTACAACTCATCTGCCCAAAAACTAAGTTCAACAGCAGTTCTTTCTCCAACGGTAACGTGTTTTCTCCATTTCTTTCCTTTAAAGATGCAGCCCTATTTTTACAAGCTAGCCTACATCACTAAAAATATTAGGATTTTTCCACCGGCATTATAAAACTTTGTATATTTCAAAACTTCTGCAAAAATATTTCAAAAAATATTAAGATCTACGTGAGCTGGAACGATTTGAATATATCCCCTGATAAACAAAAAATCAGATTTGCATAGAACTGTTTAAAAATTCCTCAACGCAATCAAAATAAATAAAAATAAAATTAGAAAAATGGCTTGAACTTGTCGGAGCTGGAGGTGCTGCTTACATATTGGTACCGCGAGCTGTTGTTTCTTACCACCTTTCGACGCTAAGACACAGCTTTGCTAAGAAATTATTTCATTTATGATCAATCCTAGTCATTTTTTCCTCCATTAATGTTTTTGGTAGTCTCATTATAGCAGAGTACATGAAATCTCTGCTAAAAATGTTAATATCACAATTTTCTAGTATGATACTTTGAGCGATATGCCTCTTGCAAGTCTTCGGTGTGAAAATCCTCCTGAAACAAACAAGAAATTCGACTCAAAGCGTCGATGCTCAATTTCACACATCAAAAACACTAAAAACATTGCCACTGACCGCCTGTTTACAGTTCATTCACATTTCCACACTCTCTCTCTCTCTCTCTGTACATATCCTCATATATATGAATGTGTCTATAACTGTCCTAGTTATGCTCGTGCCAACTCATCTGTAGGAACAGGTCTACTTCAATCATACTCACAGAAAATTGCATACTCTATATAAGCCTCTTGGGGTACTCTCCAGCTGCTATAACTACTGCTACTACAACAATTCATTTTCGGTACAATCATGAATAAATGAAAATTGTATTACTCAATGTCAGTGAAGACAATACGCAATTCACACAGCTGACTTGTGCTGCATTGGTAATCAACCACAGCCCTAAACAAGAACAACAATAACGTAATGGCAACGCAACTAGAAACCACTTCAATGGACTTCGAATGAAGTCAAGAATACTAACAATGGCATTGATGGAGTCTCATGAATAAACGTGCATACAAATTTGGCTGTAGTATGTGTGTGTCTGTGGGAGAGATTACGTGTGTGAGAATATGTGTCGGAGTAGAGAGTGCTAATGAAATTCGCAAATGTCAACTGACAATCAATTGACTAAAAGTGTCAACTACGATTCTTCTCTGCTTACTGAAGAGGGACATTTCATAAGTACTGGAGTTGTGGTGGTGACAAATTATCGGAAACGTATAGGGAGGCACATGGGATATTTCACGCCAAGCTGGCAGAAAAAAAGTGATGATCTGAAATGTGTTAGGTAATATTGCTTCTAATATTGCTTCTATTAGAGAATTTTTTTGTTCATATGCAGGTTATAGGTGCAGCTATGGGCTTCTAAATAATAGTAACAATCAAATATAGAATTTTTCTAAGACATTTTTCGTACCAAATTTTCTAAGAAATTGTTCGCTACCTTGGGGCAAATAACTCCGTCGAGGCACAATTTTTCATAGTAAGAGCCCCAATACGGAGTCTTGAGAAACCGAGTATAGAGCTATATGATTTTTCGTGCCTGCTGAAGTCTTAGAAGTAGTCAAGTAGCCAAATGGACTTGGAAGTAAGACAAATGCCTGCCCAAACAAGGGCGCACTGGGCAAACGATCAAATTTGTACATTGTGATGACGTACAGAGAGGAAAACAAAGGAGGAAAAACCAAAACAAAATCTAAAAAGGGGGGAAGAAGAAGGATGATGACCAAACGGTGACTAATTACATTAAGCACTTCAATCTGTTGATGAAATTCACCAGGTCCGTCATGTTAAAACCTGCTATATCCGCAGGTGTAACAAAAAACCGAGAGCCCAGATATATGAGTCTTAGCCCGACGATAACAGAGCAGCTGAGAAGAAGTTGCTGAAATAAAGCTACCTCATCCTCCAACAGCTTCTGCAAATAAGACTTGAAGCAAGCCGAAGTCGCTCCGAGTGGATAACTAACGGGCAATGCCCGGTTAGATTGAAAGGTACTCCTACTTGATCTTTTGATCGTTCGAGCTAACGAGTACCTGTGCCAGCTAGCGCTGTTTACAGCCTGAATAGTGAATTTTTTTTTTCCTCTTATAAAGCCGAGCTGGTTATCGGATATACCTCCGTCAGTATAGACCTCTGCCTTGAAGTTGTTGCATATAATGAGCTCTAAAACTTTCTCCGCTGAGTTAAGCAGGCAAATCGTTCTGTAGCTGGTAGATTTCGCACTACCAGGCTTTTGTTAAGGTCTACCAAATTTTGCAGCAAACCAGCATTTATGTAATTACCCCCACCTTAAAATAATAGACGCCATATTTACTTGGACTATTTTTTTCAATTTTCATAAATTTTTTATAGAAGCATAATTCAGAGTTTCAAACTTTGTAGAAGAATTATAAAAATTCGACAAAATCTCAACAAAAATTCTTTTTCTAGCGCATTAAATTTTAGTACTAACAGTGAAGTGGCAGCCAGGCTGCACTAAGGGCTCTGGTGAATGCAGATCAAACCACAAAGATTTTTCATGAATGTAAGAGGAAGCCCAATTTTGTTGAAAGACAGAATAAGCTTGCATTTGTGTGAGCTCCAGGACACTGCAGTGTTCAATGGAATGAAATTGCCAATGAATTGGCCAACTATGGATCAGCGGTTACCCCACAGAGACCAGAGCCAATAATAGGAATCAGTTCTGCAGGAGTCACGAAAAGAATCAGCGATTAAATATGCAATTTACATAAAAACTGATGGTCTAGTCTAGGAGGCTACAGAACTGCAAAGTGTTTTGTGACAAGTCCGAACAGAAAACTGTCCAACTTTCTTCTAAAACTTAGAAGAAAAGACGTTCGGTTAATGGGCGGTATTATTACAGGACTCAGCATACGGCCCCCATTGGAATCATTGAGGACCCAATGTGCCTGTCATGCTTGGAGGAGGCGGATAGCACTGAGCATTTTCTCTGCAAGTGTCCTGTATTTGCTAGACCAAGGCTACGAATTTTGGGTTCCGATGTCATGGGAATTTTTCAAATTCTTCTCTCAAACTGGATCATATTTTCAGATTTGTCAAAGAATCTGGAAAACTCTCACTGGTCTAGCTACCTCTATGTCTCTATTCTATCATACCCCTTTCTTTCTGTTACTTCTCTCCTTTACTCCTTTACTATCTACCCTTTTACTTTCCAGAGCTTTAATTACCATGGGATTTTTAGCCAGAGTTTTTAACAAATTTCGCGATGCTTCTTTGCTCGCCTTTTTTCAAATTTCAATTTCAAGTGTGAAGTGGCTCAAATGTCTTGTTAATTTTTGATGACTTCTTCCCTGTTGGTGACGGTGTTGCGCATTTTCTCCACATAACGAATGCCCCATATTAGTTTTATATGGAAAAATGCTTTTAACTAAATAAACAAATATTTCGCTGAATGTATGTGGATTTCACTACCACTTCCACCAACATACCTATAAACAAAACATTCACTTCTTTGGTTTAAATTCCTCGAAAGCCTTCACATCTTGGGCGAACGGTCACGCCCAGTCGTCCGGCCTTATTGGAGGTCACTAATAGGCAAGTGATTTTAAAGACATACACAATACCCTCATTGTGCGTACAGCAATTCGGTTTTTTTGTTTGTTTTTTATTAAAAACACTTTTAAATTTGTGCACTACAATACGCGCGTATATTTCCACATTGTTCGTTTTCCCTTTGTTCGTTTCCTTTGATAGCAAGCACGCAAGGACAAGCCCAAAAGTATTTCACGTCTATAATCTTCATTCATAGTTCTTTGTTATAAATTTATATTGTGTTATTATTTTTATTTCATTTTATATATATTTTTTGTGTTTTTTGGTATTTTGAAGTTTTGTCGCAGCATCGTAACACCAAAACAATGCATCACTATTTCCACTTTACCATTCATGGCTTTGACTTTGATGAATTCACTTCTCCGTTGCTCATGCCGAAATTCTCACCAAAAAAGGACAACACATAGACGTGCATGTCACAGGCCGAGTAGCCGCAGCTAGAATTACGCGCACATCCTGCTTATACATGCAGTGACACATTCATGAGGTCCGCCTGAAACAAAGCCTGAAACACATGTAAACGCGTACAGACACACAAGCCAGAAGAGCGTGCCCTGACACTATTTGATTTATCTTTTTTGCGAAATTCTAACATTTAGCACGCCTTCTGTAAGGCCAGCTTCAATTTGATGGCGTGTTTGCTTGCTATTCACTAGGAGGTTAAAGCGCATCAATATCAGTTGCGGTATACTCGTATAGTGAAAAAGCTAAAAGTTCTTATATTGGAATTGGAATATAAAGGGTGTTTTAGCGGCATCTTCTATTAAAAAAGTAACCGTTATTTTTCATTTAAATGAATCGCATTTGAGGTGTCACCAAATTAATTTTTCATTTTCAGGTTATTACTCGTATGTACATCTGTGGAGGTTGCTGAATTTTTTTGTTTACTTGTCACTTTTGAGTGCAATTTGAGCAGATTCTGTCAGATAATTCCGCGTAATAGCCTTATAAACAAGTCGCAGTTTGCGTATATTCTGCGAATTTTACATGCAGCGATTCCATGTCAACTGATCCAAGGCATTGTAATACAATTTTCTGAGAATTGGTTTACATTTACCAACATTTACAAGCATTCAAAATAAAATTTCTAATTTTGAGATTAATTCAATGTTGAAAATTGTGTTATAAAGTTGTTAAACTAAAATATCACCGATTCTTTAAACATTTTAAAATTCTGTGCTCTTGATTTTTAAACATACTATACTTAAAAAAAACAAAAATTCTTTAAAAAGATTTTTTTTATCATTTTTGGGAAAACTGTTTTGTTGTAATTTTTGAAAACCACCTCCTTGATTTTTAAGATAAAACATACAAATTTAAAAAAAAATTGAATTTTTAATTTTTGCTATAAAAAAAAAATTTAATTTTTAAAAATTAAAAAACGAAGTTAATTAAAAAAAATTAATTTAAAAAACAAACGTATTTAAAATTTTTGGGAAAAAATTGTTTCTTATAAGTTTTGAAAACCCCATTCGCCACTTTTTAAACTTTTTTAATTTTAATTAAAAAAAAAATTTTTTTAATTTTTGAAAAAAAATTGTTTCTTATAAGGTTTGAAAACCCCATTCGCCACTTTTAGATTTTTTTCTAATTTTCCTCATTAATAGCCGAGACTATGCTCAGACTGTGCAATAACAAACCTCCGAGAGTATTTCCGCCATGAAAAAGCTTTTCATAAAAACCATTTGCTGTTCGGAGGCGGCGTTGTTCAACGGTATGATGCGCATACCTCAAATAAAAGGAATAGCTCGGTCAAACAGCCATAATCGAGTGTAATGTATTTATAATTATGTATAAGCCGAAAGCCTCTGCTGCTAGCGCTGCGTTTGCTTAGTTTACTTTTAATTTTATTATCATGTAAGCTCTAAAAATAAAAAAATAAAATAAATAAATTATGTATAAATATGATCCAGCCAAGCGTACCCTGCTGAATATTACTAGGGAAGGTTTCGGGAGAGGAAAAGTGATGGCATCTAAAAACATAAGGAAGTGCTAAGGCTGTAGCTCCCACTCACCCAGCTACCTTGAACTGAACAACAGCTTAAATTGGAAAGAAACTCCAGGAGTGTATGTACCCTGCACTGGTACACAGATGGCTCGAAGACACCATAAGGTATAGGCGCTGGAGTTTATGACGCCAGAACCAAACGGTCAGTGTCGATGGGCAGTTTTCCAAGCATCTTTCAAGCGAAGATGTGTGCCATTTGTCTATGTGCAGAGATAAACTTAGACAGAAATGTCCAGAATGAGCGAAATGCCATTCTGAGTGACATACAGGCAGCACTTATGACCCTATCTTCCTGTGACATCAAATCCTCACAGGTACTTGAGTGTATCGACAAACTTAATCTACTAAGAATGCACAATTGAATCTAGCTAATTTGGGCCCCAGGACACAAGGGTATAACTGGGAACGAAGTAGCATACGCATTGGCGAGAGAGGCTGCGGCCTCGTCTTTAATAGGAACCTATGGGACAACACACCATCACGGGAGGTTTGCTGGCACCAAACTATGAGGCTACGCCAGGCGGAATTCTTAGTCGGAGGATTCAACCAAAAGAGGTTTACAAACTCATAACCCTCCCCAAGGGTATTTCTGAGAATGCTCACGAGCAAGAGCGTACATGTCCCACGGCGGCCGCTGTAGCCGAATGGCTTGGTGCGTGACTATCATTCGGAATTCACAGAGAACGTAGGTTCGAATTTCCGTGAACTACCAAAATTAAATAAAAGTATTTTCTAATAGCGGTCGCGCTCGGCAGGCAATTGCAAGCCTCCGAGTATATTTCTGCCATGAAAAAGCTCCTCATAAAAAATATCTGCCATTCGGAGTCGGCTCGAAACTGTAGGTCCCTTCATTTGTGGAACAACATCAAAACGCACGCTACAAATAGGAGGAGAAGCTCGGCCAAACACTAAAAAAAGGTGTACCACGGCTTCAATGGAGGTTTTTTCAGAACTCATATCTCTTTACTTTCTTATCGAATCCCAAGTGAGAAGGCGATCCTAAGAACAACCAAATCTACCACTGGCTTAGAAGCTCATCAAAATGGCGGTAAGTTTGATATTCTTGCTGAACAAACCGTTGAGAGCATTGCGACATACTGCAATGATTTTCAGTTATGTCAAACGCTTCCAAACTAAACTGGACAACAAAAAGAGTTCGAAAGAGTTATCTAAAACCAACAAGTTCAACCAGAAAATGATAACATAGTACATGGATGGATCCCTCACCGAAGAAGTAGACTTAGAAGGTGTTTGAGGACCGGAGAAAAGATACTCGGAAGCGCTAGGCAAGGATGCAATTATATTTTAAGCGGAAGCGTACGAAATAGAAAGATGCGTTCACCTTAACTTTAGTCCAACTATAAAAACTGAAGCATGTATTTACTGAAAGCCAGGCAGGAATTACAGCTCTCAACTATTTCCAGGTTGCATGAAGAATAGTGGTGGAATGTCTTAATGAACTGAATATCTTAGGCCAGAATAATCAAGTTGCTGACCTATTGCTTCCAAGTCATATAGGGTCTACTGAAATCAAATGGCAAATAAATTAGCAGGAAAAGGGGCACTTCCGCATTTATAGGCCTAGAGCCATTTTGCGGTCGCAATGTTAAGTCCCCTCATACAATAATAGTGATTACAATATCTTCCTAGATTGTTCGGTTCATGCTAATAAATTGAAATATCTTGCCAATAGTCGCATCGTTTAGACGGTGATATTTGTTTTTGATTTTATTTGACGATCAGTGGATTGTCCCGTAATTCTCAAACAGATAAGCTTCAATCTATCTATATACTTTTACTTTTACTACCTATTTAACATCAAAACAGTCGAACCAAATTACTTTAACTTTGCCCCTATTACGAGGGCTCTTACAGAGTTAAATATTTAGTAACTACAGAACACTTGATCTACAAAGATTTGGTTATGCCAAGATATATTTCTTGCATGTAAGAAACAGTTTCAGTAAATATATAAGGTGGCGCATTAAGCGTCCAATTTTGTTTTTGAATAACTCTTTTACTAAATAAAGAAAAAAAGATTTTGACTGGGGGAATTCAAAACTTTATTTTGACCTTTACGACATTCGCAAAAATTATGAATCCTCCGATTCTGTAGGGAGCTCATTATTGTAATCAGAAAAAAATTAGAAAAAGAAATCAGTTATTTCTACGGAAAATATTTGCGCAAATGGTTTAAAACTGTTTATGGTCGATCTTTAGCTCCTGGGTGATGCTACGACTACTAACTTCACTTATTTCTGTGATTTTATCGACATTCTCGACATTTTCTTCAACATCAAAAATGCATGTTACAGTATCGGAACCATAAACACCATTCACAATTTCATGGGACTGACTTGCATTTTCGACTTTATCAAAGAAAAATTTTAAAATGTACTGAATTTTCTCTTTGTTGACTTCCATTGCTAACACCCTGTAACTCACAACTGAATGGAATAAACAAAAAACAGCAAAAGATTTATTTTAGTGTGAAATGTCACCTTGACAACGAGGATAAACTTCAAATTGTTTGATCGATACTTTACGAGAAATCGATCACTACGGTCATCTACCGAGAAAATAATGGATTTCTTTTGCCCCAAACTATATTTGAGGGAAGAAAATTGGAAGATCTTCTTTTCTTTCTTTTTCTTCTTCTCAGGATGCTTCAGGTCTTCTATGGGAAGGATGGCCAGAAAGACTTTATTGGAGAAGCCCGTTTGCAAGTACCAATTGAGTTTCTCTCCCGCGCGGCAAACTTCTCAGAATCCCCATGGAGGGAAGGAAATTGAAAGAGTAGTCGTGAAATATTCATCCCTCTACCCAGTTTAGGCTACACTCAAAAAAAAACTTCTTCGGTTCAAGTTAAAACGACTATTGAAATGAGGAAATATGGGAATGATTTGGCGCCTATGAAAAGGCATCCTCTTTTCAGTATCTGATATTTTCTCAAAATGAAGAAAAAATGTTTACATGCTTTCTAGAAAAACTTTCCCGATTTAAGGAATTTGTTTTTATATTTGTAATAAATTTTATGTTTGAAATAGATAATATTTTGCTAAAAGAAAATAAAAATATTACTCATTTCAGAGTAAAATTTGCTGGAATTAGGGAAACTGTTATTTTGTTTCTAGTAAAAATTTACTAAAAGAAAAATAGCTTTTTTCTCAATTTTAAAAAATCTACCTGAATTTTCAGATTATGAAATGTTTTAAATATTGAATAAAAATGCAAAAAATTTGGTTTAAGTTTTTTATTTTTGAAACACAAACTGGAAAAATTCATTAAAAAAACTTTTTTGGCCGTAAGAGTTTTTCATTGTTAACAATATACACATGAATTGGTGGATAGTTTAATTCATCTGCTTTTATAGTTCTAAAATTTCCGCTCTTAGGGCCTACTTTAAAAGATAGGTAGTGATTTGTGTACCCTAAGATATTTATAAATTCACAAAATAAAAATATTTCTTCATTTATAATGAAAATTTCGAGAACTTGGTATGATACAAAGTTTGGATTATAATTAAATACAATATAGTATTTTTTATAACTTGTGCCATTTAGTTTAAAATTGGAATAGCAAACGCAATTACTGATCACGTCGGCAGAAAGTAAATTTTTGATTTCGTTAAAATATAACGACGATTTTAATTCATATTTTTCTGCGCTTAACTTGTAGGTATCATATCTAAAATTATAAATGGTTTCAGAAAAGTTCATAGTTCAATCTAAATGTAATTTTTTTATTAAATGAAGGTTACATTAAATGCAGATTATAATATTTAATAATCTCTCATTTAAAATTTAAATTAAACCAAAATATACTCATGAGTTAAGAAAGCCATATCGTCGTTGCGATTGCAAAACTGCATAAAACCAAAACGAATTGACCAAAGAAACTGAAGTTTCACGTACACTCTTTTGCAGAATTACTATTTGTTTATTGATCTCTGTCATAATATTAATAAATTATAAGTTCAGTGAAAAAATTGAGCTTTACTTTTGTAAAAAATCAGTTTTCTCTTCCTTCACCACTTATGTAGTTTTGTATATTGGATATACGCGGTATTGCTTTTGCAACGACGATATATGTACCTATGTACATATATATCTGTTACGCAAGAATTAATCTCCGTTCCTTTTGTTGTTGGTTCTACATCTCTTTTGGAAATAAGACCATCCCGTCTAAGTTTCAATAATACACTGTGGTACTTAGCATACAGATATCCACCTGGCTTTTTTCCTTTCTTATGAATGTAATATATATCCTGTGTAAATGAAATCGAGGTTAGAAAACTTTTTTTTAATAAAAATTTTAGGTTGTGATCAGACTTTAGATTCACTCGTAAATAAATCCACAATTTTATTGGCGAAAGCTTCAAATGTTTTAGGGTTTGGATGTACTTCAGCAGAAATAAAATAATTTGTAACTGTTGCAGCTAGAAGTTTCCTATACTTTGGAGTGAGACACTTTTTTCGCGCATAGTATTTCAGGATTTGTGATCCACCCGCCGACTTACTGAGTATTGCTTCAAAAGATTCCTTATATGAAGTACAGAAATGTATATTTAAAATAAATAAATAACTAAAGTAAAAGTAATAAAAAAAACATTTACCTCGCCACGATATTCATTTTCCAATAAAGCGCATGCCTCAGTGTGAATGGCTTGTGTTTTTATTCCCTAGTGAAGTAAAACGAAGATTATGAATTTTTGCATGCATATCTGTATGTGTGTATATGCACAAAATAACAAAATACCTGTTGCGCTTGCCAATTGAGCAGATTATGCTCAAAAATTACCCTTGGTCCAAACTGCGATGTGTCGATCAATGTATCCAAATGGCTTGGCTTTAGGAGCTTGAATGATTCTTTAGTTAGACCGCTTTCTATAATTGAAATGATTAGCAATAACTAAAATGAGCAAAACAAAATGTCCATAAACTTACCAATAAACACGTTCAAAAACGGTTCGCCTTCCAACTCAATTAAAATTTCTATTAATTCATCCATTGCACGACAAAATATATAATCACGAAGAAAAAAAACAATCAACTACGTATGTTCGTAAAAGCAATGAGCATTCGATAAGATAATTGTTAGTAAAGTAAAAAATAACAAAGAAGAATGTAACATCAAAATGAGGACTACGGGTTTATGTTTCAAACACATTTATAGTCATTTAAAAGAAAAGATACTCAAAAGCGATAAAATTTAATGAATTTGGAAGAGTTCAAAATAAAGAATGGTTTTCTTTATTTTAGGGAGGGAATTTTTTCTGAGTGTATGCAAAGCGCTTCGCTGAGCAATGCTTTCATATCTGGTATTTCTAATATTTATTTATTCCTCATTAATCAATCGACAATTTGATTTGTACACACTTGCGAACAATTTCAACCGCACCGCTTCTTATGCAACTAAAGATGGAAGAATTGTGAAAATAAGTCAGCCGAAAGAAGCAAAAAAAGGTGTCAATAAATTGAAATATCCATCGATATTCTAAATTTCAATGCAAAGTTTTATTTCCAACTAAATGCTCAATAATTTCAAGGACAGCAGAAATTTTTTAGCAATCTCTGTAATATTCAAATATTCAAAAGTAAAAGAGAAACATTAATCAGAAATTGTAGCGAAATAACTTTTCGATTCCCATTTGAGCATTGCTGCAACACATTTATACTGCAATCTACTCACACTCGAATACATGAACACTTGCATGCATACTTATGCATACACACATACTTATACATATACACATACTTATGCATGCATACATACTTACACATACTTCCACAATTACATTTCATAGAGTTAACAATTTATCATCCATTCGTTAAGTGAAAATCCTACTCTCCACCATCCAACATCCACTCACAACCAAAAACCATCGCCTGATGATGACATAAGGCAAGGGAATTACCTTTAGGCCTAGTCATGGCTAAATTGCAGCAGAGAATGCTACGAGTACCACTGTGAAAATGATTAATGTTCTTTTTTGTGGAAATGCCGCATTTCTTTTCCTAATTTATTGCTACCTTGGAATGGGAAAAGTTTTGCCATAGGCTGCTCGAAAAAGTAATTTTAAGGAGCTTTCTGGCATTCTTTTTTACATTAGCAGCGTCGGGTTAATAGATGTGGAACATTTCCAACTAGACTATTAAAACAAAATTAATGCACTGTCCCCAGATACTGTAATTAAATTGATAATTGCATATATTTAAGAATTAATTGCATATGAAGGGCGTTTACATCCGAGGAATGCCTACAAATTGTGTTATAAAATTAATGTTCTGTCTGACCATAAAGATCGACCATAAAACAGTTTTAAACTAGTTGCGCAAACTGGATTCAAAAATAATCTCGATGTTTGGATGACACACCAATGCGAAGCTTTGACCAAGCGGAATGAAATCGACCCATTTCTTAAACGGATGGTGACTGGGGATGAGAAATGGGTTACATACGATAATATTGTGAGAAAACGATTGGGGTCAAAGTGTGATGAAGCAGCTCAAATGATGGCCAAACCAGAACTAAAGGTCAGGAAGATTCTATTGTATATTTGTGGAACTTGAAAGGAATCATTTACTATTAATTACTTTCGTATGGCCAGACACTAAATTCAGATCTTTACTGTCAACAACTGGATCGTGTGTACCAAACGATTGACCAGAAACGGCCAGAACTGGCCAACAGAAGAGGTATTGTTTCCATCAGGACAACGGCCACACACGTTTTTGGCAGCTTGTTTGAGAAGTTTTAATGCATCCACCATACAGTCCGAAGCTGGCCTCAGGCGATTACTACTTTTTTCCCACACTCCAAAACTTATTGAGTGATAGAAAATTGGTATGAAGAGAAGATTGTGTAAATCCATTACTAGTGATTTTCGTCGATAAGAAGAGTAGGATAAGAGAGGTATTATGAGGTTACCTTTAAAATAGCAACAAATAATGCAACAAAACTGCGCATATTTTACCCAAATCGGACACTCCAACGTATTTAAAATATATTTTTGAATTTTACCCAAAAATAATGGATTTCTTTTTACCCAAACCATTATATATGATTGACCTATTTGTGGTGTGTGTCTTCATATTTTCGCAAATGGAGGGACCCATAGTTTTATGCCGTCTTCGAACGGCTGATGGCTCATTTTTAAAAAGGCTATTAAAAACAATTTTTTCGACCAATTGACCAATTGCTGTCCCGTACCCGAGATTTCGAACCTTACTTACGAGTGATAATCAGCCCATTTGGCTGCGGCAGCCGATTATACTGCACATATACAGCGCGTTAAATATTTACATGGACTTATAATATTAGCCAGTTTTCACAATTTTTTTTTAAATTTTAATAATGTTTTTATAATATGAAAATATAATTTATTCTCTTACAAAAAAGTTAAAACAAATAACAAAAAAACTAACTAACGATATTAAAATTACAGATTTATTATAAAAAATATAGATTTTTAGATAACATTTTTACAAAAATTTGTGGTGTGCAGTTTTGTAGCCCAAAATTCGCATTAATTTTTGACAATTTCGTTTCGCTACCGGTTTTGGGTGTTTAATGTGAAACAGTTGTTATATTGTGAAAATGCCCAAGACTAATTAAAATTACAGACAATTCGCTATTATTAAAGAACCATGCACTTAATAATTAAATCAATTGATTCAAGGAAACTTTAACTGAGTTTTCGGTAAAGAAAAATATTAAAAAATCGTAAAATAATTTGGGAACATAAGATTATTTTGATATAACGATGCTCTTGCTGTTAGATAATTAGTTGCATTAATTCCTATAACGCGATCTACAGCAAAAGCACAAGGTGGCGCAAAATTAATCAACCTATCGGAAGACTTATAATTTTTGCAAATATAGTCGAACGTCAATCATATTTGACTCTAGTGTATTATACAGCTGCAATATACAAGCACACAGACAGCAATGAAACACGTAAAGTTCAAAATTTTCAGTCATTCAAAATAATTTTTTTTGTATTCAGCAAAAACTTTTTTCAAAAACAAAATAGGAAAGCGATATTACAACGAAAACGCTCGATTAAGAATGCCGAGCCAATCACTTGCAACATTTTTCACAAAACATTTTTCTTATAGCGGTAGCCCCCCGGCAGGCAATGGCAAACCTCCGAGTGTATTTCTGGCATGAAAAAGCTCCTCATAAAATATCTGCCGCTCGGAGTCGGCTTGAAACTGTAGGTCCCTCCATTTGTGAAACAACATCAAGACGCACACCACAAATAGGAGGAGGAGCTCGGCCAAACACCCAAAAAGGGTGTACGCGCCAACTATATACATATATAGCGCACCTAGGAAAAGTCTTTTGAACACGAGCACGCCGATTTATATGACCATCAAGGTACGGTCTCCAGATGAAGGCAACATATTCTAACTTGCAACACACCAAAGAAATGAAAATCAACTTTAAAGTGTAGGAATCTGTAAGTTTCTTGTTAAAACGGTGAATGCAGGTAGGCAAGCGAAACGTACGGCTTTTAAAATGGGTTTCGAATAACTAAGAGAAGAGATAAACCTTAGAAAGTACACCAAGATCGGAAATTTCAACAACAGTGCTTAACATTGAGTCCTCACATAATTATGTATGTATGTGAATAAGAGATCGAGATTTGGAAAGTGATATGTGGCAGCATTTCTCTGAATTAAGATGCAGACGATGTTACCACACTTTCCTGCAACTACACAATGCCAGACTTCACCCAAGACAAAACGCTGGACTGAAAGCCAAGATTAGATAGTTTAGACATTCAAATGTATGATTGACCTTATAAAAGCCTTACAAAAAGTAGGTACATATAGATGGTATCAACTTGAGCTCGAGTTCAAGTTAGAAGCAAACAAACAGACTTCAAAGAAAACCAAAAAAGACCTCAAATCTCTAGCCAGTAGCTTTAAGGACAAAACAGAGAAGTGTTGCTGACGACATTTAAAGCAATTGACCACCGGTCGGTTCAGAAATTTGCTGCGCTCATCTGGTCGTCTGGTACTAGCGAGATATAGAGGAAGATGCTGCGAACCTGCCAAAATGACTGACTTAGGACAACCAGAAATACCTCTGGGGATGACATCTTCACAATGAGGTTACTATGCTCTCAGCTAAGGAGCATAATAGGATGCTCAGCTCATAATTCCAGCAATTATCCTGCAGGCACTTACTTAAGGCTGAGCCACCAATCAGGCAAGTCAAGAGGCATCTCTTCAAGTTAACTGGCAAGACATGATATAAACAGTTTTTATTGGGCAGCTCTTTTAACCTTCTCAAACTGCAACCTCCAAACGGCATCATTGGAGTAAAACCACCACTCATCTCATGCGAAGAGATTCAGCTGCCTAGTGAGACTCTCGTCATCTTGGCGCGGGTTAGATTGGGATAAATGGCTGCCCTTGCGAGGGGCCCACTTGAACAAATATTTAATATTCAATACAATACAGGGGAAAGGAGAAGGACGGGGAGAAGGAGCCTTGGAATTAGAGGATGATGACCATGCACTTACGACGACGGCCGACGTTGGCTAATTTACCTTCGTAATTAGCCGCTTCAAACTACTGATGCACTTCCCCAGATGTCTGATATTTAAGCCCCCAATATCTGCAGATGTAGCGAAAAAGTGAGATCTCAGATGTCTAAATCTTTGCCCGACGAGAACAGAGCAGCTAAGAAGAAGGTGATGAGATGATTCCACGTCGTCCTCTAAACAGCTTCTGCAGAACGGACTTGAGGCAATCCGAAGTCTCACCGCGTGGACACCTAATGTCGGGTAAGGATACCCACCAAATCCGAGAGCTGCAGCGTTGTTAGCCTAAAAAATGGCTTTGTTAGCCTTGAACCAACTGCGTTCAGAATATTGTAGTAGGTTAAACTCCTACCTACCCAGAATCGATCTAAACATACTCAGCATATGTCTGGCATATGGAAGCGTACCGCACAATACCAAAGCTTTTCGTGCTACTTTTCGGATCTTTTCCCAGATCCGATTCGCGCTTTCTCTAGCTATTTGAGCAACGCCGTATTTTCCAATAAGCTCCAATAGATGGGCACAGCGTATAATAAAATTCGCTTTCTTATTCTTCTTACCTGAGCCAAGAGGCCCCACTTTTTGCAAACGGCCCCTACAACCACTCAAGTCAACTGATGCCTGCTAAATCCTTCTTTTTCTCAAAGTTCTGCACGAAGTTTTGCATACAAATATTTTTACTTGCAAACAATTTTAAGTACCACCTTAGAATGTAGCTTCGACCCACATCTCTTGATGCTGAACTGTAACTTTAAAAAGTCAAAACAAAACACAAAGTGTCTTAATTTTATACGATAGCCATCGTCGTTCTACAGTCATGGAAACTAATATACCATATCGAAAAATCAAGAAGAGGGAGGAAGAATATGTATAAGTATGTAACTATAGTTAGAAATGTTGACTTTTGACTTTATGGAAATTTAAACATGTGCAAGTCTGGAATATCGTTTGCTAAGTCTCCTGCCAACACTGCATGAAACATGAAATTCAAAATTCAACATTACAACATTATAACAACCCAGAGCATATTTGCTTAAGATACAAAATTTGCAACAAATCATTAATAAGCAAGAAAAGTGCAAACAGCTAAAGTAAATGGAGCGCAATTTATGACTCAATGCGATAATACCTACACTCACACAGCGCAATTTGTTTGAGAAAAGCGCGCAAGCAGAAGCAGACAAGCAGGAACCAACAGCGAAACACATTTACATGAACATATATGAACTCGTATGCATACACATATGTATATGTCGTATATGTAAGTGTGTATGAGTCATTGCAGTGATAACAGCATATGGCAAAACGCCTCCACTTATACAGTTATTTGCTATGCCCGTGCATGCGTGCATGCTTATGCGCAAACATGCAAACTAGGAAAGTGGATCCCGGCAGGTCTAGATCCCGTAGCCTCGGAATTTCGGTATTTTATGTCCCAAAAATGCCGAAAAAAGCAACATTGACTGTTTTAGGAAATATGGGTATGAGTGAAAGTATTTGTTTTTGTACTCTTTTTAATATAAACAGTTACATTGACTTACTTGATTTTTTATTTTAGTATAAATGTGGAAGACTCTGAAAGACTCAATCACATCTGCTGTTTCACTAACAGTTGGAAAAACAGTAAAAAACGAAAAATCGGATTGGTTTGATGGTGAATCCAAAAGAACCATAGAAATGAAAAATGAAGCTAGAAACAGCTGGATGAATAAGAAAACCCATAGAGCGGAAGAAGTATACATATATCGAAAATAGAAAAATTACAACAAAAATCTGTCAGTAGAAGAAAAGGGAAGCCTTAAATAAAAACCTACAAACTATTTGTGAGGATTTTAGAATAAAAGAAACTCACAAATTTTGTAGCAAAGTGAAACCAGAAAAGAGAGGTTTTCAACCACGCGTCAAATTATGTATATAGAAACAAGAAGGATGAAATACTTGCTGACTCACGAGAAATAATGGAAATATGAGTGGAGCACTTTAAGGAGCTGCTCAATGCCGGAGAAATAGTTACACCTGCAAACAAAGTCGTTTCTCATGTAGAGAGTCGTTGTCTGGGCATTATAGAGGAAGATCAGGACCCATCCACATTAACGGTAAACCAAATGGAAATTTTAAATCTCCTGGAGAAGACGAGATTACGTGCGAGCTCTTGAAATATGGAAGCGCGGTATTTATGGCAAAATTACATAATCTGATGACGCTGATATGGAAAGACGAAATGATGCCTAGTGAATGAAAAACGGCACTTAAAATACCAATCCTTAAAAGTGGCGACAAAACAAAGTATAAAACCTACCGCGGAATATCGCTTTTCAATACAGCATATAAATTTGATGGCGAAAATCGTCAACAAAAGGCTTATTAGTTATGCCGAAAAAGTTTCACCAGAATACCAATGTGGCTTCAAACCCAGAAGAGCGATGATAGATCCAATATTCTGCCTAAAACGTTTATGGAAAAATGCTTTGAGCACAACATCAACCTACACATGCCGTTCATTGATTTTAAATAAGCATTTGACAGCATTTGTGGTTGTATCATACTTAACAGAACCACACAAATAAAATATACGCGTACGTGGATGATATTGCGATAATCAGCAAAAACTTTAAAGCGTTATCAAATGCTTTCTGTGGTATAATGGTATATGGATAAGTTCGTGCGGTTTTACAACAGATGGCGTAACTTGATTATTATTCCATCGATCCACATTTCCAAACATTCATTGGAGAGCTACTGTCGTAAGGCACAAACGTCAGTATAAGTTTTTTATTTGAAGCGTAAACAACAATATTTTTACCACACTTGAAAATGTCGAATTTCGTGCCAAATAATGTGTTTTTGCGGGGAATTCTTTAATATGAAGAAAAAAGCAGCCGAAAGTCATCGTATCTTGGTGGAAGTTTATGGTGAGCATGCTCTAGCTGAGCGAACGTGCCAGAAGTGGTTTGCACGCTTTAAAAGTGGTGATTTTGGCCGCGCCGCCAAAGTTCATGGATACCGAATTGGAGGAATTGCTCGATCAAGATCCGGCTCAAACGCAAGAAGAGGTTGCAAAAACTTTGGGAGTTGATCAATCAACCATTTCCAAACGTTTAAAAGCCATGGGAATGATCCGAAATTCAAATTTCGAAAAAAACCGCACGAACTTATTCATAGACCTATTAGAAAAGGCAACCGGTAAATTCTTTTAACAAGGAAAAAACAAAATATATATTGATGTCCAGAAAAAATGATGCGGTTCATGGTACAATCAAACTCGGGGCATATGGATTTGAAGCGGTAAAAACTTTCACGTATTTGAGGCTTAAACTAAGCCACGACAACGCAGTGAGCATCACAATCGACGAAAATCGAAGCTGCTGAACAGACCTTGCAAAATTTCGTTATATAAATCTATACTACAACGAGTTCTTTGCCACGGATTTGAGTCTTTGGTAATAAGTGAAAAAGTCAAAAACAAACTGCAAGTATTCGAGAGAACAATTTTGCGGCTAATATTCGGTGCAGTCAAATACAACGGCGAGTGGCGTATAAGATGGAACCATGAACTGGGCCAACTTATAAGAGCGAAAATTGTTGAGCGCTTTATCAACTCAAAAACTAAGATGGCTAGGCCATACCATGAGAATGGACCACACGAAAGCTCAACGAAAAATAATTGACACTAAACCATTTGCAGCGAAAGCAAGAGGCAAACCAAGACCCAGATTGAGGAATGAAAAGACGACATGGAGCGACACAAGGGCAACAACTGGAAGGAATCAACCAAGGTTCGGAGCAAATGGAGACATTTTGTGCAGCAGGCTTAAGCTCACATAGAGCTATAGCGCCAAATGGTGATGATGATGATAAATGAATATGCATTAAAACCTGCTGCCCTTCTTTATTCAGTATTCAATTGTACGAGAATAAAAATGTCTGAATTTCTCTCAGGTAGTAGTCTGGTCAAATAATCATTTTTTATAGACATTTTTTAGGAATTTTTGGAGTGAAACTTCTTAGACGTCGATGGGCGAGCGAGAATGGAGAGTAAAATTTCAAAGCATGCAACGTTTTGGGCTATGCAACGTAGAGGAAAAGGAGTGAAAGAGCTATACCTTATATATATTATATCTGAGATAGACTTTAGACTATTTTTCCTGAGTGTTTCCTTGTGGTTGTTAATTTCCAGTGAGAAATAAACTGCCTACTTTTTGGCGCTTGTTTGTTGGTGCAAACTTGTAGGAAATATATTTTTGGTGCCTACTTTTTGGCGTTATATTTCCTTGGTGCCTACTGCTTGGGGCCTTTTTTGGTCCGAATTTTTTCGGCGTTTTTTTTGTGGTGCCTACTTTTTGGCGCTTCTTTCCGTTTTCTGGCTAGTGCTTGTGCGTACTATAAAGAGCTATCCATTCCGGCGCACAGTGCGGCCGATTCCCGAAAAGCTGGCCAAAACTCAAAAAATTAAGTAATTGATTCAAAATTTCTTACTCGGGGGTTGTCGGGGTCGCTGATTACGAATTTGATCTTAAAATTTTGAAAATCCACCCCCTTCCACCCCTATTGGCCACCCCCTCACGTAAAATAGCGTATATTCAAGAACATAATCAAGATGCATGTAAATTTATATGTTTTCGGGGTCGCAAGGTAGCAAGTGGTAGCAGCTGAATCTTGTTTTATTCAGTAACCATTACTTTTTTGAGTAACCTTTAATAGGTTTCAAAGCAGCATATGACGGCGTTGAATTACTATACAGTTTGAAAACTCAAATTTTATAAAAAAAATTGCAAAAAATGTATCTACGTATTGCTGCAGCTAAAAATTTTGTGTCGAGGTATTGATATGTACTAAAGATTTTTCGTATTTTACTAACCTTCCGAAGATGATTCCATTTGGTTTTGTTCAATTTACTCCATTACAAAATCTTTCAAATGTGTACAACTTTCACTATTCATCGACAGTAATACGATGCTCAAACGAAGGCCACGTTGCGACTGAAAATACAGAGGATACTTAGGGTACAGGACGTTGCTATGAACGGTTTTCACTACTCAAGGCATTACTGTAGCCAACCCAAAGACAAAAAAACTCTATCTAGAAACTTTTTTTCGACTTTTGCCCAGCTTTTTGGGAATCGGCCGCACTGTGCGGCGTCAGATTTATTGGTATTGCCTTGCGGTAATTTGTGCCGTTGCTGCGGTCCTGGAATTGCTGCGTATGAGCGGGTGATAAAACGCTCGGAGTAGTGCCGGCTGTTGCCACCGGTTGTGTCCGACGTTTACCTACACCGGTCGACCCTTCTCCGTTTTTTGTAAATTTTATATATTTGTTTTCTCTGCAAATACTGTGAATTTATTTACATATATATTTTCTCTCTTACTCTCATTCTCTCTCGGGTCTCTCCCTCTTTCTTTGACTGCCTTAAAAGTTTCACCTCTGTTATGTGTACTACGCTACACGCAGTGTTTTTTAAAGAAAATAATATGCGGTCGTTTTGATTTTATAGTATGTTATTACTGACCTCAAAAAGTGCACACAAACAATTTTTTTTGCTTTTGTATTGAAAAGGAAGGAAAAAAGTCCTTTTTTTAAAAAGTCCACCATTTTTTATTAAAAAAAAAAAGTCCCATTGTAGCACCTGCCAGAATGACAAGCCACAGAATAATAATCAGTTTAACTTTTTCGTTAAATCAAAAATAAATGTAAAAAAAATTGGTTTTGTGCACTATTTGAGCTCAATAATAACATACTATAAAATCAAAACGATCGCAATTCATCATTTCCTTAAAAAAAAAATCTTAAAAAATATCTATAAAAATGAGTATTTGACCAGACTACTACCTTCAATCAGAAAATATGTTTACTTCTTTAGTTTTTTATACATCGATCTGTTTTATGTACACAACGCCGAGATTGTTATCCTGGCACCACATATTGACAAGTTTTTAGGATTTACTTACCTATAGATTCTTTTTAATTGTAATTTTTTTTTTTTGAAGATATAGTTCATGCTATAACAAGACCTAAGTTTCAAAGCTTCCATCAGATTTATAATATAATATTTGGAAAATTTTTCATTAAAATCTCAAACTTTTTAATTAGAATTTTTGAGTAAAATTTGGGTACTTTACGCAAAGTAAAACATTTAGAAATTTAAGATTCGCATAATATGTGAAAAACGAAAAGAAAGATTGTTTTTAAAATACCACTTTTCATAAAACTTAAATTTTCTTTCAAGATTCACTATAAATTAACATTTCCGTGCACATTTCGATTTATAAAGCATTTTAAATTTACTTCAACAGTAACCCATTATATTTTAGTACAATGAGGTACAAGTTTTAATAACTCTTTCCCTAACCATCTTTCGCATTTTCTCTGTAGAAAAAAGCTTCGTACATTCGTTATATTATATAAAAAGCTACTCAAGTTAAGTTGCTGCAAAATAATGAATACCCAAATCCCGGGACTAATTCCGCGATCCCCCGAAAATCACGCAAAAATGCACACGCCTAATAAATATGTATGTGCATATGCAGGTGCAAGCATATGTGTTACTAAATGTGGTTATCTATGCATACCGAGTTGCTTTAGCAGCTCGTGCGCCTATAAATATGCCTTTGCTTAACCGCTAGTGCCCCCCACAGCAGATGGTTTAGATTGTAAACGGTTTGAAATATGTATGTATGGGTCTACTTACATTATGGGTGTGTGTTATGGATGCATTGGTCGGGGTGCAGGGGGTGTAAAGTTAACGAGATGGCGTGGCAACTTTGGAAAAATCGATGTGCTGTTACAAATTGGGGCTTATTTATATATTTTGTCGGTATATACAAGAGCCAGCTAAAGCGGGGTGTGTGGGCAACAGGATGATATAGTAAAATAGTTGAGTGTTACCGTTATACAGGTGCAGTTATTTAACTTATTTATTTAGCATTTCTTAACACAAGAATTTTCTTTTTTGTCAAATTTGTTGTTGCCGCGCTTCAAAAGCCAGAAATGATAAATTCATGACAGCGCATGTATTTTATTAAAACTTAGTGCAAAGGAATTACAACGTGAGTATTTCTAATAGCCTTGAAATTTTTGTTGTTGCAGAAGTATTTTTGCTGAGATAAAGTAAAGTAAAAAAAAGTTACTACAAAACCATTGCCAGTGGCATATCAAAACGTGTTCGCCTAGTCAGGGCCGTGGAGAGAGTATTCGGGCCCCGGGGAAAACTTGATATGCGGGCCCTTTCAAATTTTTTTTTTATTTATCAAAATGCGTATAATGTTATAGTGATATAACATTTAAACATTAAAAAACTCATTGATAAAATTTTTGATAGAATTAATTATGAAATGTTGATTAAAATGAATTTTAGAAAACTCTTCAGCAGATCTGAAATAAAAAACGCAGCTGAAAAAAGTTAAAATTTTTTATTCATTTTGTGAGCCTTACAAATATTTGAAAACGACTGCCACGATGCTTAGAATTTTGCTTTTCTTGCTTTAGCTGAGGCAAAAGTTCTTATAATATCATCGAAGTCGAGTTTCCTTGCTAACTCAGATTCCAAATACAAAGTTGCCAATCCTGTTACTCGACTCTGAGTTGAACAAGAACGATGGTAGTCTTTGATCCTTGATAAAGCGCTGAACGATCTTTCGGCGCCGGCAACCGATACTGGCAGGGTGCAGAATATTCGCAAAGCAATGCAGATGTTCGGGAACAGAGTATCCAAGTTTTTAGCTGTGATGGCATTCAACAAGTCGAACGGAGGCATACAACATTCCAAATTTCCAGTAAAATTCGCCTTGACACATCTCAATTGAGATTTCTTCCGACACATCAGAAGGGTATTTTTTAGCAAAATTGAAACTAGTCATGTTGAATATTTATGTACACTGGATTGTCTTAAATATTCAAAATAACTTGTTTTATGAAGTATCTAAAATGCGAAAAGTGTTCACTTGTTCAGAACGTATATGTTTTAAACTCAAAATAATTAACAAGATTACCAAAAAGTAACGTTATTTCACACAGCAAACTTTTCTTGAAAGGGGCCACGCATTAGTTGCCGAAACATAAAAAAATAAAATAAAAGTGTGAAATTGACTGGGGGAACGAATTTAAAAAATTATTTATATAATAACATACCCAGTGAAAAATCAAAAATTTCTAGTCTATAAAAAGTATTATTGCTATCTCTACATTTAATTCTTTATCAACGTAAGGACAAATTGCTTTAAAGAATAACTACGTTTCAAAATTGGTCTTCATTTAAAATACAACTATCTAAATTTAATCTAATCATCACTATAATTATGAATTACCTTATAAATCAGTAGCATAAAATGTTCCATTTTAATAAGAGCTCAATAATATACACTTTTGTATCACCATATTATATTTATTCTTCGTAATCGTGATCATAACATTCGATATGGTGACACCAAAAAAAGTCTGTGACGGAACTCTGGTAGAAGTATTATTTACTAATATATATTTTTTCAAGCAGGAAATTTCTTGGAATTACCCTCAAGTCTGGGCCCCTCTGAAAACTCCGGGCCCGGGGGGAAAAGTACCCAATCCCCCCCCCTCTCGTCGGGCCTGCGCCTAGTTGTTCAAACTCAAAGCGCACAAAGTAAGTGCAAATGTTACAAATTTTGGTGCAAAAGAGAAGCCAATTTACGACTTTTGCCTACTCAACGACATGCCAAACTGTCACGTGAGTTTGACGGCTTACGCGTTAGCCGTACGCTAATATTCACAGCTGACATTCGCACATTCCCTGAAATCAGTTCCGTTTCCTTCGCTGCGATTGCCTGTGTTTCAATTTTATCCATAAAAAGCAAGTAAATCGATTTTTAATCAACGAGCTTACGCTTGATTAGTTTGATTACATAAAAAAAGCCCCCACTACAAATGGGTGCATATGTGCATGTGTATGTAAGTATGTGTGTACAACGTATTTTAATGGTACCATATACATGGGTGGGTATTTTTTAACCCAGAGATCAATTTTCTGTCAAATGTGGCACACACAAAGCTCTGCGGTTCAGTGGTTCAGCGCCACCGCGACACATTAAAATTTAACGCCACTACGGCCGCCAGCACTTTGCTCAATTTATCGCCGCTTTTATGGCACTATTTTTTTTCGTTTAGTTTATGCTGCATGTTTTCGTTTTATGTTGAATGAATAATTTCAGAATTAATAATTTAGTGTACAAACTGGTCGAACGCCATGTAAAATATAGAGCATTTTGCGCTTGTGAGTGCTTCAGGGTATATTTAAATATCATAAAAAAAATATTTTTATTAGTTAAGAGTTTATTCCGTCATCAGTTTTAAGAAATTTATGAAACAATGATACAGTGACTTTATTGGGATGTTATATGGTCTTAAAAGTCTATTAGTATTAGTGTCGCTACAAAAGAGACTATTTTGCATATTAATATAGCCACTGAGCCAGATTTGAGCTGCATCCACAAACATACAGGAGCATTGAGCAAGGTGACTGCGTACTGCAATTCACTAACACATTTTAACGATATTCGCATTGCCATCTTTACTTAACGACAATTTTAACGATTTTCCTATCCGGCAACCCATTTCATAACATGTCGATTATCGCAAACTAAACGACAAAAATTTGTTTGTGGTTAAATTGAACGGGAAAATAAGAAATCATAGCTTGAATTAAAATTTTTAAATTCCATTAACAAAAGCGGGAAGACGGGAATATGTTCTTTGAGTATTTGTCTTATGATTTATCGCGTGGAGAGGAGATGGTGAACCCTCAAACAGTGAATCGACGTTTACTCCAGGAAGTGGACACTCAATTTCATTTGTCTGCAGGGAAGTTCCAAAACCTAGTCCGCTTAACTTCAGACCTGACTGAGGCCCTAATTTTTCAGGTTGAACGTCATCTTAGAGACTCCAGACTAACACCGATTTCGATTGAAAACAGGCCAATCTCATAATTTTCAAGATAATTTAATTCTAAAGTCTGCTCTTATATTACCAAGTTCTAGCTGCACTGCGATTTTTTGCAACTTGGTGTTATCAACGACCCGTATGACATGAGCCAGATGTCCGTTAGATGAAGCAGAAATAAGTTTCCGCCCTCATAAAAGAGGTGTCGCTGCTGATACTATTTTGGTGTTCGTTCTAGTAATATACTGGTGAGTTGAAGGTGTATATGTGAAGTCTCGATCGCAGTAATTGACATTCGTTTGATGCGTAAAGATCCCTTTTTATCTGACAACAAAAATGTCTACGTTCGTCCTGAAAACACTGCATTTGCGGAAAGTCATGCTTCATTATTACCTTTTAAAGAAAAGTGAAGCTGTATCGTGACGTATATTAATCAATATTTACGGTAATCACGCTCCACCAAATATGACTTGTAAAGAGTGGTTTCGATGCTTCCAAAGTGGCAATTTCGGCGTGAGTGATAAAGATCGCGAAGGGCACCGAAAAAATTCGAATATTCTCAACAAAAACAATTATTGGATGAAGACGCATGTGGCACCCTTGATGATATGTCTAAAGAGTTGGATGTGCACAGATCAACCGTCGGTAAACGTTTGCACGCGATGGGTCCAGAAAACCGGTAACTGGGTGCCACATAAATTGAAGATGAGGGATATCGGGACGTTTGGTAAAGTGTGAGATGCTTATTGAATGGCAGAAAAGAAGAGGTTTTCTGCATCGCATCGTCACTGGCGATGAAAAATGGATCTATTATGATAACCCTGACCGTCGAAACTGTTGGAAAAAATATTCATGCTTCAAAGGTTATGTTGTGCATCTGGTAGGATTATAAGGGTGTTATTTGAACTCATTATGAACTCTTTAAACCATCTGAAACCATCACTGGCGATCGTTACCGACTGCAGCTAATGCGTTTGAATCGAGCTCGCAAAGAAAAGCGGCTGGAATGGGACGGTAGACATGACAAACTGATTTTGCTGCATGACATCGCCATGCCACACGTTACTAAATCGGCCCAAAAATATTTAGAGGGACTGAATTCGGAAATTTTGCCCACCCGGCGCATTCCCTAGGTGTTGCACCTTCGGATTATTATCTGTTCCGATCATTGCAGTCAACTCTTATTGGAGAGCGGTTCACTTCTTAGGAGAGCATCACAAACTGGCTCAATGAATGGATCAAGTCAAAAGAACCCGAATTCTTTGTAAGAGGAATCCGTATGCTGCCTAAAATGTGGAGTAAAGTTTTAGCTTCCAATGGCACATACTTCACTTAATATCGTGCATTGTTTAAAGAATTCGTAACTTTGGTTAAGAAAGGACGGAAACTTATTCACAGGCCAATAGATGCCCTTAACCGTTCCATGTGTAGCGCAAAGGCGAGGTTTCCTATTACCAAGTGGAGCGGCAGGCTACAAAAACAATTTTTGATTGAATTGCTCAGCAGTGGAGCGGCTTTTTTGATATCCTAAAGAAGAAATATCTTATTTTACTACTAATTGAAGAAAGACTCAAACACATAACTATTCGCTCATTTTGATATTTAATTTGACAAAGATGCCACTCTCTATCAGTTTGAATAAAAAGAAGAAGACAGCTGTTCAGTGTTAGTCAACAGAAGTTTGTAAATAGCAAAATCGTTAGTGCAAATGGCAATTACTGTAGCCAAAAATAATAATTGTCGAATCGTTAAAAGATCGTTTATCGCACTACAGAAGTATAGAAACGAACAAGCAATGGAGGGTGTAAAAGCCAAATAAAGATTTCCATCACTGAAAATAATTTTTTTTTTATTTTAATTTAGTTATATTTTAATTTTTTTGTTGCATTTTAAATTATTTTATTATAATTTTTATCAAAATTGGGCGATTAATTTTGCTTGTGAAAACACGTATATGCCACTTTGAACTCTTTATACGGTTGGGTAGGTGGTTGGTTTAAGTGGTGATTCATCCAGAATCCAACTAGCGCTTCCGCACCATTTTGTTCCCATATCCTCGTTACCAACCCCTTATTTACGGCATAACTATATCCAGTCTGAGCGGCTTCAGAACCTTATTAGGTTATTGACATCCAAGCCAGACAGTTGTTCGAGACTCTCTAACCGCGGTTTGCCCAGGTTTAACATTCTGTCCTTCCATAGGGCAGGGCATTCACAGAGGAAATGGAAGATTGTTTCCTTTTTCTCCGGTTGTTTACAACTATGACAGTATGTGTTGTGAGGGATACCCATTTTGGCTGATTGTTCTCCGACAGAGCAAAAGCCAGTTATGACTGCCGTGAGTCTCCAGGTGTCCCGTCGTTTCATTTTCATCACTTTTGACGGTTGCTTAAGGTTGTAGGTGATTTAATTTTGCATGTACCCTGGCATTCTACAATCCGTGATTTGATCTTTTTATATGACCTGTTCCTTAAATTTTTAAGTTGTTTTAAGTCCCTTATATGCCGATTTTTTTTTGCTGTATTTAACTATGTTTCACTATGATTATTTTTACAGACATTTTTGTCAAAAAAATTTTTTGTTTCATGCTAGATTTTTTTCAGAGCTACATTAGGTGCCTTGGCTACGGCTTCTTCTAAACGTATCACATTAATTTACTTATGCATCACAGCATCACATTTGCAGCATGCGCTCAAGCGGTAACGCTTTAACCCTCCGATGTTCATATGGGTCTGGCCAGACCCATTCGATCTTTAAATGTATGTAGATCTTTTATTTTTAATATCTGAGGCTTCTTAGTCCATGACTTCCTAAAATGTAGTGTGCTAAACACAATGAAGTAGCAAAATTAAGATTTTTGCTATATTTGTTGTAAAAATAATAATTTTAAACTAATTTCGTTAATTAAGCTCACATGGGTCTGTGCAGACCCATATAAGCCTCTCATGTAAATTGCTTAACCGTTAGGTGTAAACAACTAAACTGTTAGCGGAGGCAGCGGCAGAGATAATTTTTTAGTTGACATTTGAAAATTAAAGTGAACACGTATTTTTTTAATTAGTGGGAAGTGTTTTTTTAAATAAAATGGAACAAGTGAATACGGATGAAGTTGATGTGATGACGCGTTTGCTTCGTAAGGTAAGTGCAGCAAATGTGAGTCCGGAAGAACGTCAGCGACTTCAGGCACAAATTGAAGAAATTATGGGACAGGAGTCCGATCCATTTGAAACAAGTGGCGACGTAGAAGATGATGAATATTTTCCCAATGAAGATGACTTCAGTGAAGCATCAGATATAGAACAGGAAATCGAGTTAGAGGCTGTTCTGGATGAAAACCATGATGATATTGAGGATTTGTATAGAGAAGCCTTCGCCCTTCAGGCTTCAACCACAATGGAATCATGCAGCACATTTATTACCCAGGGTCTTATATACAGGTCAAAAGATGGTAAGATATGGAATTTAAATCCTCCACCACCTGGAAGGCCTCCTTGTCACAATGTTACACCTTTTACTCGTAAAGGGCCACTACGAGGAGCGTCACCGAGTCATAAAGCTCTTTTCAAGCTATTGCTGTCTCCTGAAATCGTAAGTATCATTGTGCGGGAAACCAACAGAAAAGCCGTTGAAGCGTTTCGTCTATGGAATGAAAAGCATCCCAGTAATAAACAGCGTTCTTGGGTAATGACTAACGAAGACGAAATGTATGCTTTTTTTGGGATGCTACTTATTGCTGGTGTATTCCACTCGAATTCTCAGCCAGCGAAAGAATTGTGGGCCAGTTACAATATGCCAATTTATAAGGTCACTATGTCATTGAATCGGTTCAAGAGCTTAACTACTTTCATCCGTTTCGATAACAGTGGTGCTCGTGCTGAGAGGTTGAAGCAAAGCAAATCTGCTGCCCTGGACGATGTATGGCTCATGCTGATGGCCAATTTAGAGAAAGCATACACTCCGGATTGTCATGTAACCGTCGATGAACAGTTATTTCCATATCGTGGGCGCACTCGATTCACCCAATATATTCCGAGTAAGCCGGCAAAATATGGCATGAAAATGTGGTGGATTTGTGACTCTGTTTCAAACTACCCTTTGAAAGGTATAATTTATACCGCAAAACCACCAGGTGGCCAGCGAGAAACGAATCAAGGTGAACGGGTCATCATGAAATTGATGGAAAATTATATGGACATCGGTAGGACTGTTTATGCTGACAATTTTTTTTCAACATACAACTTGGCAGAAATGTTGATGGGTCGTAGAGCGGCTTTCGTCGGTACCGTAAGAAAAAAATAAGACCTTCATTCCGCATGAATTGCTTAACCCGAAGCGTGATGTTAAAAGCACTTTATTTTGTTATCACAATAATAATATCGCTCTGTGCTCGTATATGGCAAAGCCGAAAAAGCCAGTAATTATGTTGTCCACTGCCCATTACCGTCAAAGCACCGATCCATTGAAAGGACTCCAGCCGATCAAATTTTGGACTACAATAAATTTAAAGCGGGGGTAGATACAATGGATCAAACGTTGACTGGCTATTCGTGCAAACGCTCGACAAACCGTTGGCCACTGGCAATGGTTTATAATATGCTTGATATTGCCGGTTTGGCCTCATTCATCATCTATGACGAGCTGAATCCGGCAAAGCAGAGTGATAAGAGGCGCTCATTTATCATTGAATTGGCACGGCAGCTAGTTATCCCACATATGACGAAACGGGCGACTAACCCATTAGTATGGAGGTTTGCTCATATAAGACAAGCAATGAATCTTTTCAATATCAAGGTGAGTATGAATTATATACACACCTACATATTATGCACTTACCGCATCATAAGGCACCGAACATCGGAGGGTTAATATTTATTGTTTTAATTTTCTTTTTGAGCCCCTCTCATATGGCATTTTTTTTAAATTAAACAGTCTATATATTACTTATATATGTAAATATGAGTACACATAACAAAATATTTTTTATATTTTTACTTTCCCCATTTATTACGGTTTATAATTTTTTTAACGCCGCTCCAATTTTTATTTTTTGTTTATTTTTTTATCTCAAACCCTTTTCATTGGCAAACGACATTCAAAAAAATCACTGTTTGTCACATTTATACTCTTACGTACATATACATACCTATTTACATATACTCGTACGCATGCACCTGAGCACACACAGGCATGCAAAAACAAAATAGCACGTCAAATCAAGGGAGAGACAAAAAACACGCCTAGCTTTGGCAATAAAACAGTTGCTTGCTCGGAAAATGCAATTTTCGCTCTTCAATAATTTTTAACAAAAAAATGGATTTATGTATGTATGTCAGTAGTACGCATAAAATTCACATGTGTTTTCAATAATTTATGGTTGTTTGATTATTTTGCTGGAATGCGCAAAAAAACAAAATCAGAAAAAGTAAATATTTTCAACGACTTTCAAAAGAAAAATGACTCATTTAATTAATATTATTTTAAATAGCAGAAAAACGATGCTATTACATATAAACGGACGTGATGATATACTGACATATGTACCTTATACATTAATGCATATGCATACCACCTAGGTCGAAAAGTTCCCGGAACAATCGCCAAGTGACGACTTTCTTAGCTTGACTCAACTGTGATTAACTTTTCTACCAAAATATTAGCGCCATTGCTTGACATTTGCAAAAGTTACGCCTTCTTTAGTGGACCAACCTCAGTGCTTTCGATTGTTTACAGTTTTAAAAATGGATTTGAATTTGGTACAACGAGTTTGTTTTGAATTTTGCGTTAGAAATGGATGCAATGGCGCGAAAACTTTAGAAATGTTGGGTTGCTCTAATGAACGGCACGAACGTTTCAGAAAAGAGTTTGATTGTGTATTGCTCGTCAAGCCACTAGCGGCAAGCAATGGAATACTGCGCTGTTGTCACCTTAGTCATAAAAAATGCGATCAACTCCGCAATCTGGCCCTAGATTATGAGTGCACTGAGAGGTTTCACGGTGCCAAGATACCCGCAACAAATCATAGCAAGCCACAAGGCTCTTGCTTTGTGATACCATTGGGCAGACACCGTCGAGCACGGCTAAGAAAGAAAAAAGGCTGCGAACAATCGTTCGGATTGAAAATTGCAGATGCGGTGGGAGCAATCTGATAAAGGTGGGTAGGCCTTTGAACTGACTCCAAACAATACGAGGTGGAATGAGTAAAAACACGGAGAAATCGAATTTTTGTATTGGTTACTGGACACGGTTGCTTGAAAGCATACTTACAAAGGTTCGATCTTGAGAACGACCCGTACTAGCCGCAGTGCCCCGAAAACCAAGAAACGGCGAGGCATATATTATTTCAATGTCCGCGGTTTATTAATGAGCGAAATATGCTTGAGAAAACGTTTGGTGAAAACATAATTGAGTTAAATCTTATCCCACATATCTGTGAAAACGAAGAAAACTGGAAAATGGCATGTACAGTAGCCGCAAATATCATGAAGAACCCGGAATAATATGCAAAATATGATCGTAGATGCGTAGAAAAAGTTCCTTAGCAATGTACAGAACAGAATGACAGCAACAGAAGATTTAGTACTAATATACTCACTACGAACTCCTAACGTACCACTTAAGGGTAAGGTTCTGAGAGGACATACCGTAGGACATAAGGGGGATTTATTTGGATTAAAGTCCCACACCACGATTTGGGAAAGTATATCAATACAGAATCCAACTAAAACGTCCTTCTCGTAAGCTCACATGCCAAAAATACGATTTACTGAAGGGACAAATCGGAGTGGAATAATGAAGAAGAGAATCTAAACCTTAGCGAAAGTCGTGATTTGCATTTGCAAAATGCTGAACGAGCTAGGAACCAGAAAAAAGCAAAAGAAAATTCAAAAAAGTATTATGGATTCACGCTTTATTAGCAAAAAGCTCTTTCTTATCCTAAACTTTCAGTTTCGTTAGCTTATTATGAGCGAAATATGCAACTTAGGTTTTTATAATTTCCATGATGACAATGTCTAGATGTATCTATGGGATAAAGCGACAGTTTCAAGAGGTGCACAGTAGTAGTAGTATCGTGCACTTTAGTGCATTTGGCGGATGTAACTACTCAAAAACACGTAGTAGCTGACAATGAAGCTTGTTCGGGCCAAAATCATAACATTGAAGTCGCATTGACATGGCTGAAAATTTCTCAGTCCTCAAATAATAATATTGAAACAATAGACCGCAATTTTTTTGTGTAGGGTCATTCCTTTCTGCTGTATGACCGTGATTTTTGGTTGATGAAATTGAAAATGAAAAAACGTAAATTATTTATACAACCCTGAGCATTATTATGAATTGATTGAAAAGTGTAGAAGAAGAAATACATAAAACGAATTTTGCAGCCGGATTTTACTTCAACAAAATTACTAGAAGAGTCAACAAGAAGAAGAGTAAAAAACTGCGAGCGAATCTTTCCCTTGATTCCAAATACAATGAATGAAATGCTTGAAAAATGAGCATTATAAAATGTTCCGTAAAACTTCTTTAGATGTTTCTAAATTCCACGTTTTGGATCTTTCACCTAAGAGAGTAAGACCAAAAATATACGGTAATGTTAAGATACTTCCATTATGCACCAGCACGAAAGCAGTATCAGAAGAAAAACTAGTTTTTCAGGAATATTTTAAGAACCTTAAAAATTCGAAGTGATAAAATTGGATTACTTTTTTAAATTATTTCATAAATATTCATGAATTATTGTGTCACATAAAACTCATAGTTCTTTATTGCGTTAAGTCACTTATAAGTGAATTTTAACTTTAATTAATCCTCAGCGAAAATGTAATTATTTCTTTAAAAAAATCATTACTAATCATTAAAAATTAACCACGCCTTGCACGAAATTCAAAAAAATTATTGTAAATTTCAAAAAAAATTTAAAACTTGTAATCAGAATTTTTAGGAGAATTTTGTGTATGCAGTTTTGTCACCCATTCAATTTAGTATAATAAAGTGAATGTTTAAAGTCAAATAAAAATCGCGTTGATTTTTCAAATATTTTTTTTTTGTTCTTCATTTTCTGTCCGGACATCATTTTGAAAAAGTAAATGCCATAAAAACCTATTCCATATTTAAAGAAAAAATAATAATTGGACGATCGGCACACACGCGGAAAAGCAAGGTTTACCATTTAACCCCCATTGCAGAAGCTGTGGGGACCCCTCAGAGAAGGAGACTGTTGAGTACTTTCTCTGCAAATGTCCGGGTTTGGCGGCTAGACGATTAAGGTGACTTTCTTCAACAGCCTGGGGCAATGCGCCAACCTAAGTCCCATCAATCTTCTCCATTATATCAACAGCTCTGGCTGGCTGCAAATATCTGTCTGTTGGAAATCTCATAATGGTATCAAAAAGGCGCTTTAGTGTTACTTGAGGAATACCAGACTGGTACTTCAACCATTTCTCTTACCTACCTACCTACAGAAATTGTGTTGTTGTTGTAGCAGCAAGGTTCACCATAAATGTATGGGAAATCCTGCTGGAGTGGCAGTCCTTGTCAAAATATATATCCGTGTCGTTATGCTAACGAAGAACGGACTGTCGTAGAGTGGCAGAGTAAATTGAAAAATTTGAAATCGCTTTTTTTTTCAGTTGTATTTTTATAATTTTTTCAGCTATGACATTCTTCCAACAAATCCGCATTTTATTTTGCATACACCTCTACTATGCCATTTTGCAACTGGTACAATTCCAGTCCCTCTCGAACTAGTTACTTAGTATGAATTGTTTAATCAAAGACCAGTGCATAAACTAACGAGAATGAGTTGTTTATATACATATGTAGGTATGTGCACACACATACGATTACACTATAACATATATGTACATCCATCATTCCATTTTGTCTAATTGAAAAATAAATAATTGACTAAATACTCCAGCTTATCAATAAACGAGTATTTATGTCAGCAATTCTGAATTGATAAGTAATCGACAAGTTCGATGTTATTGAGCAATGGGAATGATATTCAATCTCCATAAATTCCCATATTTATAAACAGTAATCGACAAGTTCGATGTTATTGAGCAATGGGAATGATATTCAATCTCCATAAATTCCCATATTTATAAACAGCTGCAATGCGCTTGAAACATTTATCATATTACTCATTCATTAAAATTGCATGTTTGTCTCAGATTTAGTATTTCGAGTCAAAATTAAAAAGTCTCCTCTCTTGCGTTAGTGTGAAAAGTGCGGCGTAGTGAACTTTTGGTTTTATCAAATTATACTGGGGATTCCAAAACGTTACTGTTTGCTTACAATTTTGATTTTATCGTGAGACTAAACCTGAAAAAAACGCAGGACATTTTATGAAGACTTAGACATAAATAAGTTATACCTACGTCTAGCGAAACTAAGAGAAATGCTATGTGGGAAATTTCGATTGCTCCCAAAATCACAATTAAAGACAGAAACGAAGTTTTTGAGTAGGTAATGAGAAGAGCTTCTCATAAGATCCTGAACTTTTGGTCGAATTAGCCGTTTTTTTAACCATCTTTTAACCTCACAGACCACTTTGCCGTAGCAGTAAGCACATCTCCGCCCTGTTAAGCGCTTATGAAACACCCTCGATGCACTTACAGGATGTCCTTTGGCAGGATTATAAATTAAAAGCGATATTAAAAAATAAACACTAATAATAAAAGTTTATTTCAATAACTATTAAAAAGAAGGCAAGTGAATTTTTTTTTAAATCATTCGCTCCAAACGTTGGACGCACACATTGGAATTTAGCCTCCGTACTCCATGTCACTCCCTGGAGAAATGATGTCGGGATAACATTAACCTTTTAGTACTGAGATGGTTAATGACATCCTCGCATCAGAAAAAGGTGCATAGAGGTATGATCGGGTGACTAGGATATGCCTCCGAAATGTCTTTTCAGTTTGTTAGGGAAGAAAACTTACAGTATCACCATGGTCTCTCAGGCCGTGTGTGGCGTCAGGCCCACTTACTGAAACCCTGTGTGTGTACTGAAGAAAGGGTGTTTTGTCTTCATTTACAGAAAATAATCGTTCAGCATGCGCCACTAAGATATATTCTCCACAGAAATTGCGAAATTACTTACCCTCGAAGATTTGCAAAAAAATATGGTTCAATAAATGCATTGCCCATTGCACCAAACCGTGAGGTTTCTTCTGATGTTTTAATAGTGGGTTCTGCCCTTTAAGTGGCCATTAACGGCAGTTTCGCTATTTACACTTCTATTTAATTTAAAACGGGGTTGCATCACTTCAAAAGATTTACTATACGAAACACGAAAGAAGAAATAACTTAACAAATAAAATTAAAACGTAAATTAAATTTTTTCTTAAAACATTTCTTTAAAAAGTATATTCTATCCCAAAAATATTTCTTCAAAAATTTGATTTATTTTCTGGTTTCATTTTAAAATATATTAATAAAATTTTTTCTTAAACAAAATTTTCTAAAAAGTGTATCTTACCTTCAAAATTTTTTTTAAAAAACTATTTTTTACTTTTTTTCTTATTAAAAAATTCATTTTTTTCATAAAATAATTAAATTTTTCTTAGAACAAATTATTTAAAAAGTGTATTTTACCTTAGGAATTTGTCTTAAATTACTATTTTCTAAAATAATTTATTTAAAAAGCATATGTTATCCTAAAAATTTTTCTTAAAAAATATAATATTTTTTTCTTGTTAAAAAATAAAATTTTTTTCTAAGCATGACTAAATTTTTTTTTTAAACTTATTCAAAAAGTATATTTTATCCTAAAAACTTTTCTTAAAAAATTTAATCCTTTTTCTTTTGTTTCTTCTTAAATAACTAAATTTTTCTCAAAAAAAAATGTATTTAGTTTTATTTCTTGTCAATTTTTTTCTTAAAATAATTAAAATTTTTTCTTAAAACAAAATATTTTAAAAGTATATTTTACCCTAAATATTTTTCTTAAAACAAAACTTTTTTTCTTCTTAAAAATGTAAATTTTGTTACTAAAATATTTAAGTTTTTTCTTAAAAAAACTGGTTTAAAAAGTTTATTTTATCCTAAAAACAAAAAAATAGTTTAAATATAAGAAAGAAACGAAAATATTTCAGTTCAAAAACCTCTACAGCAAACTTTCAATAAGTCCAAAATTATTATTTGATTTTTTATTTTTTTAATTTTTTTTCGGTTTACTTCTTGTTATCTCACGCCTAGAAATAAACCAATTTTCAGAAAAATGTACGACAATACCCAAAATACTTGGATCACTTCCATGGAATCGCTCTTGGGTATCGAACCAACAAGCGCATATCAGAATAAAAACTCATAGTCGAAACTGTTAATTACGTCGTCTAAATGAAGTGAAAAAAATTAAAAGTTTTTCTTTTCTCCAATATTTGCAGCTTTATTCAAAATAGTAGGAACGAGACGAACAATAAAATTGTACCTATTTTTTTTATATAAACATTTTTTGCATGTTTTTATGAAAACAACAAACTTATATAACTCAAAGCTCCAGTAGAAAATTCTCAAAAATTTACCGAATTAAAAAAAAAAATTTATCAAAATTCCCATTATTTTGAACACAGGTTTGTGCATATTTCTTATGAGTTCTGACTGTCATAGAAGCTCTTTGCGTCCACTCACCTCTCCCTTGTTTGTAAGAATTTAATTAAGGAAAATTCTTAAATTCTTATATATTCTTATTAAATAAATACCTTTAAAAAATAAAAAAAAAATGTATTTTGAAAATTTCATTATCGAATACATTCGTGCACTCTGTGGAAAGCGGCAATCACTTTAGCCCAACCTAACCTAACTCTACCAGATATTTGAAAAATGTTCTTTAAATACGCATCTCCTTACCATCAATAAAAAATTGCTTCAAATTATTTTAAAATGCAATCATTTTTCTGTAATAGTAAATTTTTTTAGATTTCTTCCCTGAAGAAAAAATTAACTTTTATACACAAATGGCAGATCTCTATGCAATTCAGCCACAACCTACCTGCTGATCACTGCTTCGAAGTTGCGACTCCTGATTACAACACCGTTAACACTTTTTTAAGTAGCTTGAAAAATGCTGCGCGCTGCAAAGTTTATAGGCGACGAATATATTTAAAGCTTCAGCACCGTAACCGTTAAATTGGCTATCACCAAATGAGGATATTCACATAAACAAACAAGTGTCACACTTTAAAGCTATGAATGCACACGCAAGAATCGCTCTTAGCGCGCTGTGCGATAAAAATGCTCACGAGTTATAATACTGAAGTGTTCAAACACAATATGTACACACACATATAGGTATGTATGTGTGTTACAATATTAACATGTATTTGTTAGTCACTTTGTGGTTGTTTTAAAATTACACCAATGTGTAAATTGTGAATTGACGCGCGAACTCCAACACCGAAGAACCTTTCGAATTGAACGCTTCGGTTGATTTGTAACACTGGCCTATTGCGCTGCTGCCTCCAAGGTACTTCTGTTGTGCGTTGGTTGCGGTTATGTTTTGGATTAGTATTTTATTTGTGTCCAGGACGAAACGTAAGCAAACGAACGAACGAACGAGGCGAGCGCAGCAACACTTGAGCGATTTGTGCAACAAAATAACGAAATTGAAATGAAATTTTTGAGTGAAAAATGCAAGCTCTGAAGAATCCAGCGAGCTGAGTAAAAGCTTTAAAGCCAGCTGAAGGAAAGGTTTAGTGCATTTTCTTGGTCGTTGTGGAATGTTGAGTGCAAGCAATATTGAATGAGCTGGTGGGCAAATGTATAAATAAAACGGTCATGAAACAGCGGCATTCACTCAAGCTAGGAATGGTTTGGAAATGAAATTGAGTGGTTGCAGGCATACTCGAATTATGGAAAATGGCTCACGGTTGACATGCTGGCGTGTCGTCCATAACCTACCAACCTAGAAAAGACATTGTTTGTTTCACACACTTTTAAATTGCATGCATCGTCATATCTATCGGCGTTCAGGTGCTTGAAAAGCTTTATTTTACGAGTGTTTCAATTTCACGGCAATGTTGGCAGTTAAAACAGAAAACAAAAATGCCTAAACTAAAGCACATGGAGGGCTATTTAAAACTAAAGCTTAAGAAAATGAAAAAATCAGTTACAATTGAATGAAATGAAGCTTATTATTTTTTGGCTTGATTACTAAGAAGAGAAGAAAAATTCTACAATTCTAAAAAATTCTACAAGTACACAATTTTTGAATTTTGTGCGCCTTAAAAACTTTAGGCCTTTACAATTTTACGAATGTAAATGGATCGAGTCTATCAAGCTACTTTTGATATTGAAAAGATTTATTTGTTTAGTTATTTGCTTGAAAGTTGCCATAGTATCTTAAAAATTATATATATAATATATATATATATATTTTTTTTTTTGTTTGATAGTGTCGAACGCCTTCTTAAAAAATTATATTATCTAAAGTTTAAGGTGGCAAAAATGTTGGAATGAATTTGGTCGAGAACGGGAACTCGTCGATATTTTGTGAAAATTCAGAAACACAAAAAAAAAATCAAGAATTAGTTTTTCCGTTTGAGGAAATAAATAAATCCAAGGAATTATTATTGTTGCTGAAGAAAAATTAAATAAAAATAACAAAAAATAATTATTATTGTTGAAAAAATTAGTTTTATTTTTTAATCAAGCAAAAGAAAAAACTTTTGAATCCTAAATTAAAATAAAAAACTTTTTTTTATTGCTCAAGAAAAGTATAAATCTCAAAATTTTTCCTAAAAGAATTAAACTTAAGAATTAATTTTCACTTTTGTTAAAGAAAAGAAAAAATATTTTTTATCGCAAAAAAAACTTTTGAAGGCATAAATTGAATCCAAAAAACAATTATTATTGCTGAAGAAAAAATTTAAATCGGACATAATTTTTATTTTTCTTGTAAAAAAAGCCTACATTTAAGCAAGTAAATTGAAATTAAAAAATAGTTATTATATCTTTGTGGTTTTGTTTTTGAAAAAATAAATGAAAAACTGGAAAAATAGTTTTTATTGTAGAAGAAAATAAAAACCGCAAAATTGGTTTTATTTTTCATTATAAGAAACACTTTTCAGCAAGTAAATTAAAAGAGAAAAATTATTATTATTCCTGAAGAAAAAATAGCAAAATCTTTACGAAAAAAATAAAACTCAAGAATTAATTTTCACTTTTGTTGAAGAAAATAAAAACCATTTTGTAACAAATGTAAGGATGGCTTGTAAATCGTGACTGTTTTATTCATCATTGTCTACATTTACATTTCAGTTAGGAATTCATTTTAAAGGATATTTACATATTAAGACAAAAGAGAGTAACTAATAGTAAACTTAGATAATAATTTAACTACATCGCAGGGATGTATTTGGGATTATAACTACTTGAACAGGCCATTGGATTTATGACCTTACACAAAAAAAACTTTAGATAAATAAATGGAAAGCAAACAACGGCTAATATTGCTAACGAAAAATATAAATCAGAAATCCAACCAAAAATAAGACCCCAAACTAATTTTTACTTTTTCCCAAAAATTTAAAATAAAAAAAAATAAATATTATAGCTGAAGAAAAAATTTTATTCATAAAATAAATATTAATCAAATAAAAAAAGCAAATAAATTAAGCTCAAATATTAAATATTACCTCTGTGTTTCATTAATCGAGAAAATATCTTTAGAATACTCGTATTCTCCAATGAAATATGTTTAATGGGATTATAAAGTTTGCAAAAGTTCCACACACAAATTCCTCAGCACACACTGGAATGTCCATTGAGGAAACGATAGAGGAAAGAATAACCCCAGGCAGCATTGTAAATCAGATGCTGCAATCGAAGGTGGTGTGGGCCAAGATGAGAGAATGGTCCGCAAAGGCCCTACAAGAACTGCGGGAAAAGGAATAGGAACGCAGTAAACAAAGAAGACAAGCCATTAATGAAGTGTAGATGAAGAAAGAAACAAACATAAAGAGCCATACTGGCCAGCTTGGCCTTGCGATGCAATGCTTAAACAGCGGTACCGCAGGGCGAACTAAAGCTATAGAGATCGGAGTTAGGGTTTAGTACGTAGGTGTACTGTTTCGCAAGTCCAGTTTAGTAGTAATACTGACTGTTCGTCGTCTCGAATGAGGTGCACCTTTAGCGATCAGTATGAATAGTGCATGCCGTCTATGCTGACGGTATCTATGGAAGATTCCCCCTTCGGATAAAAAGAAACAAAAAAAAAACACGAGAAAGACTGTATCAGATTGCCAAAATAAAATATGTAGAAGTGGCCTGCATTGTTCGTACGTTAAACACCACAGATCCAAACATAAATTGAATGAAGCTTTGGGTATTTTTCCATCACATAAAAGTAATTCATCTCTTGAACATCTGAAATGAGTTTTAGCGACTGTCGTTTTTTTGGCTATTCCAAAATTAACCACAAAAACTATTCAAATGAAGTGAAGAGACAAGCTGCTCTTCGTAAAACACAGTTGGAGTAGCTTTATGACCGAAATTATTTACGAATGCTAAACACGACGACCTCCATTTCTGCCATGAAAAAAGCTCCTCATAAAAATATCTGCCGTTCGGAGTCGGCTTGAAACAGTAGGTTCCTCCATTTGTGGAACAACATCAAGACGCACACCACAAATAGGAGAAGGAGCTAGTCCAAACACTCAAAAAATTTATATATGTATATATAAACACCAAAAAATTGTTCGAGCTAATACAGGCAAATTGTGGTCCTTTCATGAAAAACGATACATATGTCCAAAAACAAAACACCCCTTACATAATATTAGATCACAGTATTGCACAAAATATTAAGGGAACGCAAACCAGTAGATGTACGAAGTGAACTAGGGATTTGTGACTTCAGAACTATTAGGTTGGCAACTAAGTAATTGCGGATATCACTCATAGATGGCTTCAGTTGAATTTTTAGATTTTCAGACGTAATACAAATGTAAAACATTTTGTTATTTGATAGTTGGCAATTCAGCTGTCAATCAGTAAAAACAGTATTTTGATCGGTTGGGTAGTTTTCATTTGGCGTTCGTGGAAAAATGGAAAATTAAAAGGAACTTTTTCGTCATATTTTGCCTTTTTATTTCCGCAAATGGAAAACCGCATCGCAAGCTCAGAAAAAGTTATGTGCTGTTTATGGTGACGAAGCCTTAAAAGAACGGCAGAGTCAAAATTGGTTTGCCAAATTTCGTTCTGGTGATTTTTCACTCAAAGATGAAAAACGCTCTGGTCGTCCAGTTGAAGTTGATGACGCCCTAACCAAAGCAATACTCGATTCGGATCATCACAGTACAACACATGAGATTGCAGAGAAGCTTCAGATATCACATACATGAATTGAAAATCACTTAAGGGGGGAGCCTGGTTTATGAGGTCTAAAAATTGCATCTCTTTGCTATTTTTTTTTTAAGCAAAAAATTAATTTAGCACTGCAAAGTTTTTTCTATCTTTTAATGAACATTTAAAAAGCATAAAAAATTTTTGTACTGCTTAAAATAAGTTGAAAAAAATGTTTAACATAGAAATTAGTAGAGCGCTGCAACGCTGGAGTTTCTAACTGGCGTACAAGATACAGCTCGTAATTATTATCTAAAGCAAAAAATTCAAATGGATTTTTAATTATCATGAAGAAAACTGAGAGAAATTCCAAAATTTCAACTTTTTGGAGCTTTTAAAGAAAAAAATGCCTTTCTATAAAAAAAAATTCACTTCACTTCACTATAAAAATATTGAAAAAATTTTTTTTATCTATTTTGTTAGTTCAAATAGAAGAGAATTTAATACTGAAGGGAACAAGCTATGATTCATTTCAAAAGGTGCATTAGCTTTTTTTCATTCATGTACGCCAATTCAAAGAAATCATAAAAATGAAAAGTCGAGAGAAGAAGATAAAGTTTGTACTATAGCTGTCCGGTCACAGCGTAACTACCTAACGCTCGCCTACCTTTGGCTTTGTATCTACGGAAGTATTGAGAATTAGGCTCTGTAACTTTGTGTGAATATTCTGAAATATATTAGGAATCGCTTAAAACGAAAAAAAAAAAATTGATTTTTTTGACCTTATAAACCAGGTTATGTTCAAGAACTCAATACATGGTTTTCTTATGAGCTGAAAGAAACGCTTTTAACGGCTGCGATTTGCTAAAGAAACGTAATGAAAATTTTCCATTTTTAAAACTATTGATAATGGGTTCTTTACAACAATATCAAGCGAAAAATATCGTGGGGCAGGCCACGTGAACCAACTCAAAAAACATAAAAAGCTAATATTCATCAGAAGAAGGTTTTGTTATCAGTTGGGGCTATGATGCTTCCTGAAACAAGGCAAAAGGTCATTATTCAAAATGAGCAATACATTACAGAATAAAGTTATTTAGTTCCATAAAAAAAAGGTCTTTGATTTTCTAAAAAAATCCGCAATTACTTACTTGCCAACCCAATAGTAGGCGGGACTTAAGTAAACTAAGTTCTTAAGTAAACTTTTTAAGTAAACTAAGCTCATTTAATTTATCAAATGTATTTTATTTGTTGTTTTTGTTTTCCGTTGTATTAGCAGCTACAATTCATTTATTTAAGTTCTACTACTTATTTTAATTTTGATGTTTTTGTTGCCTTTCGCTCTGTCCCATTTTGAGGATGACCACCTGTTCATATGCTTGAAAAAAGCTTTTCTGCTTAATTGAGTGGCCTTCAAAAACGCGTCTGTTCTCTTTTATATAAAAGCTTTTTTATGGTAGTATGGAGATTCTCTCTTTTGCTTTTAAAACAACCCGTCACAGAAATTCACTACCTCAGGACTGGTTAGCTTGCAATGAATTTAAAATCATGACTACGGCATGCGTTTATTTTTCATACGACACTAATTGTAAACTGCTTCAAAATAAAAGTTGGCAAAAATATGGTTTTCTAATTTTTCTAATTTCAACACCATTATAATTATATACCATTATATAATTATGAAAGTACGAGTAAACCTATTCCCAAAATAGATCAATGTAAGGTTTCATTTTATGCGGTGGATACGTTCCATAGAAAAGCGCACTAAAAGGCTATACTTGCCTTGGAAAAATAAGGGTAATTTTCTAAAATCGCATAAAACCAAGTCAACGAGTTATAATTAACTTAAAATCGTATAAAATATTTGCAGAAATTAAAAAAAATAGCTTGCTTAAAAAATTACTTCGAATGTCTGAAAGAAATTCTTATTAAAGCTTAATGATATACAAAAAGTATGGTGAATTTATTTGTCAAACTTCGCGGGGTTAAAATTTCGCTCTAGTTATTTTTTTCATGAGTTGGCAACTTTCATGTAAATGTCATTATCAGTAATATATTTACGCTTGTGTTTACCAAACGACCAAGAGTGCATTTTTCGATTTTTACAATGTCTGATTTGATTGAGCAGAGAAGTGCCATCAAATTTTGTTTGCGGAATGAAATTTCGGCTGCGGAAACGTTTAGCATGTTGCAGAAGGCATTTGGTGATTCGTGCATGTCGCAGAAAAATGTTTATAAGTGGTACAAAGACTTCAAAGAGGGTCGAGAACGTGTTGATGACTTGGAGCGATCCGGACGACCATCGACGTCAACAGATGACCAACACGTCAATAAAGTGAAGGAGTTAGTACTCAAAAAGCGTCGGTTGACTGTTAAAGACCTTACTGATATGATCGGAATATCAGAAGGATCTGTGAAAACAATTTTGAAAGACCATTTGGGCGTACGAAAAGTCAAATCCCGTTTGGTACCGAAACCTCTCAACTTCTTGGAAAAAAGTCTTCGCGTTGATGTGTGTGAAACAATGCTTTCAGACTATCAGGACAAGCTCAAATGCATCATTACGGGAGATGAGACTTGGCTTTATGCTTACGACCCTGAAACAAATGACCAATCAAGCGAATATCGTGCTAAAGGCGAGGCCAGACCGAAAAAAGCACGTCAAAGTCGTTCAAAAATAAAGGTCATGATGACAGTTTTTTTCGATTTTCGTGATGTGGTGCACTATGAATTCCTTCCACCTGGCCAAACTGTTAATAAGGAATATTATTTGAGCGTTATGCGTCATTTACGTGGAGCAAATCGTCTAAAAAGACCAGAATTATGGGGCAACAACTCTTGGTTTTTGCATCACGATAATGCACCGTCTCACACTGCACTCGTTCTTCGTGACCATTTCGTCAAAAATTCCACGCATATCGTTCCGCAACCACCGTATTCGCCTGATTTGGCTCCGTGTGACTTCTGGCTATTCCCAAAACTCAAGAGACCACTCCGCGGAACGCGTTTCGAGTCGATTGAGGAGATAAAAGCTAAATCGAAGAAGTTGCTAATGGCTATACCGGAAATGGACTATTTGGCATGTTTCGGGGATTGGAAAAATCGTTGGTATAAATGTATTTCATCGAGAGGGGATAATTTTGAAGGGGATGAAATTGATTTTCAAGAATAAATAAAGCTTTTCATTTTACAACCAAATTAACCTTACTTTTTGCCCACATGTACAAACCGCACAACTTCAAAATCGCATAAAACTAATCCATATAAAACGAGACCTTACAGTATATGGAAGGTGACGGAAGTTTTCGTCCGAATTTATATATAAGCGTATATGTATAATTGGAGCTTATATTCTTTGTGGAGTATTTGGCCGAGCTCTTCCTCCTATTTATATTTCTCCATTCGTTTAAGGACCAATTGGTGTACCTATTTAAGAAGCGCTTCAATCGCATCAAGATATCTTGAGTCAGACTAGATCGGCTAACCCAGGTCTCCACATCATTCTTTTAATTTGAGTATAGACTAGGTTCGATTACATGGGTGACCCTAAAAATAAGAGAGGTTAATAGAACTATAATCCTGAATTTATTCGAAAACAAAACAGGGGAAAAATGCTATATAGTTACTACTGTGTCACACTGTCAGTCAGAGAAGAGCCAAGCTACCTAGGACTAGTATTAGATAGGAAGCTCTCGTGAAAACATACGTTTAATGATAGAATAAAAAAAGCAGCCACAGCACTCTATACATGCAAAAGAAGTATGGGGGCAAAATGGGGCCTAACCCCAAAAATAGTTCACTGGCTACATACAGCAGTGGTAAGGCATTTCATGACATACGGTGTCTTAGTCTGGTGGCCAACACTCAAGAAAAGACCAACAGTAAAACGCCTAGAAAATAATCAAAGGGGTGCTAGTCTCTACATAAACGGGGCACTAAAGACTACGCCCACGGCAGAGATGAATGTCATGCTGCACGTATTACCTACAGCAAACAGCTGGCGGCGAAATCGGCACTTAACCTAAGAACTTCCAACTTAGCCACTAACAGAAGAGGTCACGCAAGAATACTAGACGAATACCCCTTCCTACATCAAACGACAGACTTTTGTAGCTCAGTGGAGTTGTATTTAAACACATCCTTTACCACAACTTTCCCAACGAGAGGATTGGGACAATGGGGTAATGGACAACAAAAGCGGAATCAGCATCTATACTGATGGTTCCAAGCTAAATGATCAAGCAAACAGAAGCCTTCATTCTGAAGGAATGAATGCCAACATCCCATTCCGGTTACCGGATCACTGCATGTATTTAAATAAAAGTGTCCTCACAACAAGAGATATAAACACATATTCCGATAGTCAATCGGCCCAGAAAGCTTTAAAATCGCCTAACACTAACTCAAAGACAGTAAAAGAATGTACCCACGTTTTGACAGAACTATCACAGTACTTTGCAATAAACCTGCTCTGGGTGCCGGGTCATAGAGACATGGCGGGCCACTGCAAAGCAGATGAACTCGCGAGATTGGGTACCACATTACCGATCCAACCAGACAAAGCGAACATACTTATACCTTTAGCAACTTGTAAGATGCTTATAGATAAACAAACTATCAGTGCTGCCAACAGGTTATGGCCTCAGTCCCTGACCTGCGCAACTAGTAGAATGACGTGGTCGGAATGGAACATGGGCCGCATAAACCGACTGTTGAAACTAAACAGGAAAAATATGAGAAATCTTTTCGGGGTCCTAACAGGGCATTGTCTGATTGAAAGGCATGCCAGCAGACTGGAAGCGCCCTATAACTACTATTGTAGGAGCTATAACGACATCGAAGAAAAATAGACTATAGAACACTTGCTATGCGGGTGCTTGGTTCTGGATAGAAGAAGGTTCAATATTTTAGGAAAAAGTTACCTGAATAACTTGGCAGATGCAGCCAAAAAAAATAACACGTCTTGTTAGATATATCAAAGCCACAGGTTGGTTCAATGAGGACGATGTAGAGTGAGGAGAGGGCACAGCCCCGGTGGTATCACAATGGGTGTACAGCAGGCCTAGGTATGTTAAACGACAACCACTATACCTACCTACCTACCTACTACTGTGGCAATCGCTTCGTGCTGATTATAAAATACGACAGCCGACTATTTCCACCAGCTCAATTAAGCAATGAGAGAAAAAATGCTATAAACTAAGAGTAGGTACTGAGATGATTCCACTGTCATCCTCCGGACGGTTGCTATTGTACAAACGAGACTCTAACTTATATAAAATCACACAGGAAGTGTAGAATGTACTTCTCGGTTATGAACCCGCAATCGAGAATTGATGCTTAATTGGTATTAGGAAACCTATCGAGTGTCTGCTACCCATACGTGGCTGAACAGTCCAGTGCTGGCTGAGCAAATACATAGCCCACACATGACTTAATATAGCCTCTCCAAGTATTAACAATCCTCTCTCAGTATTAATAACCCTAATGAAATATATTTTCCGGGTACCCGAGAAGTTTAACCCTGAAAAGACGAAATTTTTCAAATTCTGCTATCACAATTCTGGTAGAAAATATTCTAACTTGAAAATTATTCTTAACATTGTACGTTTAACGAAATTCTTACTGAATATAATTTCATTCATGACTTTTTTATGTTTTATGTATGGTACACACTCGAGCTTGACTTGTTTATAGTAGCACAGAAAACAAACTATGTGACAAATCACGCTGAAATTTGCTATGTAAGCTTATAACAGTCGTACCAAAAAACAAAAAATTTATTTTTTCCATGTGTCATCCGCGGACCGTTTTATTGATACCGTCTCGTTCATGTTTGAGCAGAAGGTATAATTGGCGGTTACACCCTTTTTGGAGCTCATCCTCCAATTTATGGTGTACGTATGGATATTTTGCTATAAATGGAAGGGCCTGGAGTTTTAAGTCGACCCCGAACGCCAGATATTTTTTATCTCTATTTTGATGTTTCACGGAGATTCGAACGTCACGTACAAACTATTCGGCTACGGCGGCCGCCTTTTGTATGTTATTGCACTTTAATTAAATATTGAATAAAATACAAATATAAAATCATAAAACATAAATAAAACTTTGGTCTTTCTAGGGAAATCAAAGTAAAATTTAATAATTCGTAACACCTCTACTAATTTTGAACTAAAATAGTAAGGATGTAGTCACCAGCGAACTAATTCATTTTAGCGAAATATTCAAATCCAGAATTTGTACTGTAAAAGAAACTCATTTTAATCAAATTCCCCCTAGGGAGATTCAACTTCTGTATAGGTGTCTACCGTCAAATGTTATTCTTTTAGCAGGTGAGCTTTTCCCATTAAAAGTCTGTTAAGTTACAGAAATTCTACACAGTATACATACCTTTGGCAACAAGTAATTTTCAAAAAATGCCATATATTAGTAGATATTTACCTGCAAAAAATAAATCAATAATCATTGTTAGATATTAAGTTTCAAGAAAAGTTCAGTTGCTTAAAAGAAATATTAAATAAAAAATAATTGAAGCTAACATATAGAGGAGCTTCATAAATAAACAGCGGAATTATAATGTAGGTAATATGTAACGGGAAGGATACGGAATTGTGAAAATACTAAACACCAACCATTACATAAAAGAGATGACAGAAAAAGAGTATATACGAGTATGTAAGTATTTGCGCGGCGCAAAATGTACACAAAGAGCGAGAAATGTTATGCGTCTATGTTGGTGAGAGAAAGTGGAAAAATATGAAAGAGAAATTCGCTGCTACCAATACCAACACTAATAACAGACTGTAAACACTGATAGGTAGCCTCGGTATAACCATTTGGCAACACTGCAACAGCTTTTAAATTTAACAAACGGAAACGACAAAGAGAGAAATCAATGTTTGCCAATTAGGTTATATTTAAATAATATAAAATTGCATGCAGAATTAGAAATCGAACTCAAATAATATTAATTTATTGAGGATAAAACGTGCAAACTCTAGAAAAAAAATTCTGCAACGATGTTAAATGTTGCTAAAATGCACAACAAAACAATTGAAAACGACACTCAGATGGTATAGTGAGATTGTTA